>NW_020190390.1:0-32508 GCF_002263795.3 Bos taurus
GGCACCTTCCGCTATTCGAGAGGGCGCCTGCAGCCTACGTAAGTGGTGCAAACTTCTTGTCTTGAAGTTTGATTGGTCTCCAGCGTAAACCAAGCTACTCAGTCTCTTTTCTCCACCGAATTTTCCTACTGAGCTCTCCTCATACTATTATTCTTGACATCTCTGATTAGCATATAAATAGTCGCCTAGGCCATCTCTCCTTCGAATACCCTGGATCAGCTGGGGCTGGTCCCCGGCAGGTGGCGCCCGAACAGGGACCTCAGGAGGCAATACTCATAGAGCTGAGCAGACACGAACCACGCAATCAGCAGGCAATAAGCATGGAGCTCAGCAGTGACGAATCATGCTGCTCAACTGGCAATAATCAAGCAGGTGACCAGGCAGGAATCACGCAGCTCAGCTGGCAATTGTCAAGCAGATGAGCCAACAGCAATCACTTAGCTCAGCTGGCAATTGTTATGCAGATGAGCCGGCAGGAATTACGCAGCTCAGCAGGCCCTGATCACGTGACTCTGCAGGCACTGATCACGTGGCTGATCACACACTGATTACGTGGCTGATCACACACTGATCACGTGGCTGATCATACACTGATCACATGACAGATCATGCACTGATCACGTGCCTGGTCATGCACTGATCACGTGGCTGATCATGCACTGATCACAAAGCTGATCATACACTGATCACGTGACTGTGCATGCACTGACCACGCGGCTGATCATGCACTGATACGTGGCTGATCATACACTGATCACGTGGCTGATCATGCACTAATCACGTTGGGGATCATGCACTCATCACGTGGCTGATCATACACTCATCATGTGGCTGATCATGCAGGAATCACGTTGGGGATCATGCACTAATCACGTCGCTGAACATACACTGAACACGTGGTTGATCATGCACTGATCACGTGTCTGATCGCACACTGATCACGTGGCTGATCATTCACTAATCACGTGGCTGATCATGCACTGATCATGAAGCTGAAAGTACACTGATCACGTGACTCTGCATGCACTGATTACGTGGCTGAACATGCACTAATCACGTGGCTGATCATACATTGATCACGTGGCTGATCATGCACTAATCAGGTTGAGGATCATGCACTCATCACATGGCTGATCATACACTGATCACGTGGCTAATAATGCACTAATCACGTTGCTTATCATGCACTGATCAGGTTCATATCAAGCACTTATCACGTGGCTGATCATAAACTTATCACGTGACTGCCCATTCACTTATCCTGTAACTGATCATGCACTGATCATATAACTGAGCATGCACCGATCATGTACCTATCATGCATTGATCACTTGGCTATCATGCACTGATCACGTGGCTGATCATGCACTGCTCATGTGCCTGAGCATGCACTGATCACTTAGCTATCATGCATTGATCAGCTGGCTATCATGTACTGAACACGTGGCTGATCATACACTGATCACATGACTCCACATGCACTGATCACGTGGCTGATCATACAGAGATCAAGTGGCTGATCATGCACTGATTACGTGGCTGATCATGCACTGATCACGTAGCTATCATGCACTGATCAAATGGCTATCATGCACTGATCCCGTGTCTGATCATGCACTGATCACATGACTGATCATGCACTAGTCATGTAGTCTATCATGCCACTGATCCACGTGCGCTGACTCATCACACTACATTCACCGAGGCTAAATCATGGCACCTAATCACCGTTGCTTATCATGCACTGATCACGTGGCTATCATGCAGCTGATCACGCTGTCTATCATGCACTGAATCACGTGCCTGAATTGCACCTGGATCAGGTGACTGGGATCATGCTCTGATCACACTGTCTGATCATCACACTGATCACCGTGGCTAATCATGCACTAATCACGTTGCTTATCATGCACCTGATCAGGTTCCTATCATGCCACTGATCACGTAGCCTGATCATAAACTGATCACGTGACTGCCCATTCACTTATCCTTGAACTGATCATGCACTGATCATATAACTGAGCATTGCACCGATCATGTACCTATCATGCATTGATCACTTGGCTAACATGCACTGATCACGTGGCTGATCATACACTGATTACGTGGCTGATCATGCACTGATCACGTGGCTGATCATACACTGATAACCTGACTGCACATGCACTGATCACGTCGCTGATCATACAGTGATCACGTGACTGTGCTTGCACTGATCACGTGGAGGGTCATGCACTCTTCACGTGCCTGATCATGCACTGACCACGTGGCAGATCTTGCACTGATCACCTGGCTGAACATGCACTGATCACGAAGCTGATCATACACTGATCACGTGACTGTGCTGCACTGATCATGTGGCTGGTCATGCACTCTTCACGTGCCTGATCATGCACTGATCACGTGGCTGTTCATTGCACTGATCACGAAGCTGATCATACACTGATCACGTGACTGTGCTTGCACTGATCACGTGGCTGGTCATGCACTGATCACGTGGCTGATCATGCACTTATCACGTTGTGGATCATGCACTGATCACGTGGCTGATCATGCATTGTTCATGTGACTGATTATGCACTGATTACGTAGCTGTCATGCACTGATCACATGACTTCGCATGCCATGATGACGTGACTGATCATGCACTGATCACGTGCCTATCATGCACTGATCACGTGGCTATCATTACATTGATCGTAACTATCATGCACTGATCATGAAGTTGATCACACTGATCACGTGACGGTGCATGCACTGATCACGTGGCTGCACATGCACTGATCATGTGGCAGATCATGCACTAATCACGTGGTATCATACACAACCACGTGGCTGATCATGCACTAATCACTTGCGGTTTCTTGCACTGATCACGTGGCTGATCATCACGTGAATGACGTCGCTGATCATGCATGGATACACGTGGCTGATCATACACTAATCACGAGCTTATCATGCACTAATCACGTTGCTTATAATGCACTGTCACGCTGGCTATCATGCACTGATCACGTGTCCTATCATGCACTGAACACGTGGCTGATCATAACTGATCAGTGACTGCCCTGCACTAATCAGGTGACTGCACATTCACTGATCACGTATTGAAGGCAGTGATAACGTGGCTATAATGCACTGATCACGTGGCGAGCATGCACTGTCATGTGACTGATCATGCACTGATCACGTAGATATCATGCACGGATCACTTGTCTATCATGCACTGAACACATGGCTGATCATACACTGATCACGTGACTGCACATGCATGATACGTGGCTGATCATACAGTGATCCGTGGCTGATCACGCACTGATTAGTGGCTGATCATGCACTGATCACATGCCTATCATGCACTGATCCCATGGCGATCAATGCACGATTTCGACGACTGATCAGGCGCCTGTCACCGTGCGCTATCTGCCCTGATCACGTTGACTGGGCATGCAGTGCATGACGTGGCTTTATCGGCGCCTGATCCACGTGTTTATCAGGCAGTGATTATGACTGACAGGCGCTGATCATGGGACTGTGCACGCACTGATCACGTGGCTGATCAAGAACTGACCACCTGACTGCCCATGCAGTTATCACGTGAATGGTCGTTCATTGATCACGTGTTTATTATGCGGTGATCACGTGACTGAGAGGCGCTGATCACGTGACTGTGCCGTCAGTGATCACGTGGCTGATCACACACTGATATCGTGACTGAGCATGCACTGCTCATGTGCGGGAGCCGGTGAGGCATTGCACTCTGGACAAAGGTCATGAGGAAGGAGGCTCGGCATACGCAAATGCGGGATCAAGCCTCAGGAGTCCACCGGATATTCTGGAGCATCTCCCCCCCAAAAAATCAGAGTCTGCCTACTTTCTTGCTTTGTGCTCTCACCTCTGATTTCACTGGGGGCTGTCCTCCACCACCATCTCGCTCTCTCTGTCAAAGAGTTAACTTACAGCTCCAATTCATAAAGTTCCTTGTCATTCTTCCCTTGAACTTCCAGCTGAGTCTCCATCTGGAGCTTGGAACTCACCACACTTACTAATTATGCCTGGGCTGCTAAGCCCCACTCGAGAAGGTGTCTAGGGTGAGGCACCTTCCGCTATTCGAGAGGGCGCCTGCAGCCTACGTAAGTGGTGCAAACTTCTTGTCTTGAAGTTTGATTGGTCTCCAGCGTAAACCAAGCTACTCAGTCTCTTTTCTCCACCGAATTTCCTACTGAGGCTCTCCTCATACTATTATTCTTGACATCTCTGATTAGCATATAATAGTCGCCTAGGCCATCTCTCCTTCGAATACCCTGGATCAGCTGGGGCTGGTCCCCGGCAGGTGGCGCCCGAACAGGGACCTCAGGAGGCAATACTCATAGAGCTGAGCAGACACGAACCACGCAATCAGCAGGCAATAAGCATGGAGCTCAGCAGTGACGAATCATGCTGCTCAACTGGCAATAATCAAGCAGGTGACCAGGCAGGAATCACGCAGCTCAGCTGGCAATTGTCAAGCAGATGAGCCAACAGCAATCACTTAGCTCAGCTGGCAATTGTTATGCAGATGAGCCGGCAGGAATTACGCAGCTCAGCAGGCCCTGATCAACGTGACTCTGCAGGCACTGATCACGTGGCTGATCACACAACTGATTACGTGGCTGATCACACACTGATCACGTGGCTGATCATACACTGATCACATGACAGATCATGCACTGATCACGTGCCTGGTCATGCACTGATCACGTGGCTGATCATGCACTGATCACAAAGCTGATCATACACTGATCACGTGACTGTGCATGCACTGACCACGCGGCTGATCATGCACTGATACGTGGCTGATCATACACTGATCACGTGGCTGATCATGCACTAATCACGTTGGGGATTCATGCACTCATCACGTGGCTGAATCATACACTCATCATGTGGCTGATCATGCAGGAATCACGTTGGGGATGCATGCACTAATCACGTCGCTGAACCATACACTGAACACGTGGTTGATCATGCACTGATCACGTGTCTGATCACACACTGATCACGTGGCTGATCATTCACTAATCACGTGGCTGATCATGCACTGATCATGAAGCTGAAAGTACACTGATCACGTGACTCTGTCATGCACTGATTACGTGGCTGAAACATGCACTAATCACGTGGCTGATCATACATTGATCACGTGGCTGATCATGCACTAATCAGGTTGAGGATCATGCACTCATCACATGGCTGATCATACACTGATCACGTGGCTAATAATGCACTAATCACGTTGCTTATCATGCACTGATCAGGTTCATATCAAGCACTTATCACGTGGCTGATCATAAACTTATCACGTGACTGCCCATTCACTTATCCTGTAACTGATCATGCACTGATCATATAACTGAGCATGCACAGATCATGTACCTATCATGCATTGATCACTTGGCTATCATTGCACTGATCACGTGGCTGATCATACACTGATCACCTGACTGCACATGCACTGATCACGTCACTGATCATACAGTGATCACGTGACTGTGCTTGCACTGATCACGTGGCTGGTCATGCACTTTTTCACGTGCCTGATCATGCACTGACCACGTGGCAGATCATGCACTGATCACCTGGCTGAACATGCACTGATCACGAAGCTGATCATACACTGATCACGTGACTGTGCTTGCACTGATCAACGTGGCTGGTCATGCACTCTTCAACGTGCCTGATCATGCACTGATCACGTGGCTGATCATGCACTGATCACGAAGCTGATCATACACTGATCACGTGACTGTGCTTGCACTGATCACGTGGCTGGTCATGCACTGATCACGTGGCTGATCATGCACTAATCACGTTGTGGATCATGCACTGATCACGTGGCTGATCACACACTGATCACATGACTGATCATGCACTGATCACTTGCCTGATCATGCAGTGATCACGTGGCTGATCATGCACTGATCACGTGGCTGATCATACACTGACCACGTGGCTGATCATGCACTAATTCACGTTGGGTATCATGCACTCATCATGTGGCTGATCATACACTGATCACGTGGCTGATCATAGAGTATTCACGTTGGGGAACCATGCACTCATCACGTCGCTGAACAACACTGAACACGTGGCTGATCATGGCACTGATTACGTGTCCTGATCGTACACTGATCACGTGGCTGAGCATGCACTGATCACGTGGCTGATCATACACTGATCACGTGGCTGATCATGCACTGATAACCTGGCTATCATACAATGATCATGTGCCTGATCATGCATTCTTCACGTGCCTGATCATGCACTGATCATCGTGGCTGATCATGCTCTGATCACGAAGCTGATAATACACTGATCACGTGACCGAACATGCACTGATCACATGGCTGATCATGCACTGATCAAGTGGCTGATCATGCGCTGATCATGTAGCTAAACATGCACTAATCACTTTGCTTACCATGCACTGATCAGGTGGCTATCATGCACTGATCACGTAGCTGATCATACACTGATCACGTGACTGCCCATGCACTGATCACGTGACAGATCATGCACGGATCACGTGGGCTATCATGCACTGATCACCTGACTGCGCATGAACTGATATCGTGCCTGTTCATGCAGTGTTTTCGTGGCTATTATGCACTGATCACGTGGCTGATCATGCATTGTTCATGTGACTGATTATGCACTGATTACGTAGCTGTCATGCACTGATCACATGACTTCGCATGCCATGATGACGTGACTGATCATGCACTGATCACGTGCCTATCATGCACTGATCACGTGGCTAATCATACATTGATCATGTAACTAATCATGCACTGATCATGAAGTTGATCATACACTGATCACGTGACGGTGCATGCACTGATCACGTGGCTGCACATGCACTGATCATGTGGCAGATCATGCACTAATCACGTGGTTGATCATACACTAACACGTGGCTGATCATGCACTAATCACTTTGCGGTTCTTGCACTGATCACGTGGCTGATCATACACTGATGACGTCGCTGATCATGCATGGATCACGTGGCTGATCATACACTAATCACGAGGCTTATCATGCACTAATCACGTTGCTTATAATGCACTGATCACGTGGCTATCATGCACTGATCACGTGTCTATCATGCACTGAACACGTGGCTGATCATACACTGATCACGTGAGTGCCCATGCACGAATCACGTGACTGCACATGCACTGATCACATAATTGAAGGCAATGATAACGTGGCTGTCATGCACGGATCACGTGGCTGATCATGCACTGCTCATGTGAATGAGCATGCACTGATCACTTAGCTATCATGCATTGATCACTTGGCTATCATGTACTGAACACGTGGCTGATCATTCACTGATCACATGACTACACATGCACTGATCACGTGGATGATCATACAGAGATCAAGTGGCTGATCATGCACTGATTACCTGGCTGATCATGCATTGATCACTTGGCTATCATGCACTGATCACGTGGCTGATCATACACTGATAACGTGACTGCACATGCACTGATCCCGTCGCTGATCACACAGTGATCACGTAGCTGATCATGCACTGATCACGTGGCAGTTCATACACTGATCACTAGGCTGATCATGCACTGATAACCTGACTATCATACACTGATCACGTAGCTATCATGCACTGATAAAATGGCTATCATGCACTGATCCCGTGTCTGATCATGCACTGATCACGTGACTGATCATGCACTAGTCATGTAGTTGTCATGCACTGATCACGTGGCTGATCATACACTGATCACGTGACTGATCATGCACTGATCACGTGCCTGATCATGCACTGATCAGGTGCCTGATCATGCACTGATCACGTGACTGATCATGCACTGATCACGAAGCTGATCATGCACTGATAACCTGGCTATCATACAATGATCATGTGCCTGATCATGCATTCTTCACGTGCCTGATCATGCACTGATCATGTGGCTGATCATGCTCTGATCACGAAGCTGATAATACACTGATCACGTGACCGAACATGCACTGATCACATGGCTGATCATGCACTGATCAAGTGGCTGATCATGCGCTGATCATGTAGCTAAACATGCACTAATCACTTTGCTTACCATGCACTGATCAGGTGGCTATCATGCACTGATCACGTAGCTGATCATACACTGATCACGTGACTGCCCATGCACTGATCACGTGACAGATCATGCACGGATCACGTGGCTATCATGCACTGATCACCTGACTGCGCATGAACTGATATCGTGCCTGTTCATGCAGTGTTTTCGTGGCTATTATGCACTGATCACGTGGCTGATCATGCATTGTTCATGGTGACTGATTATGCACTGATTACGTAGCTGTCATGCACTGATCACATGACTTCGCATGCCATGATGACGTGACTGATCATGCACTGATCACGTGCCTTCATGCACTGATCACGTGGCCTAATCATACATTGATCATGTAACTAATCATGCACTGATCATGAAGTTGATCATACACTGATCACGTGACGGTGCATGCACTGATCACGTGGCTGCACATGCACTGATCATGTGGCAGATCATGCACTAATCACGTGGTTGATCATACACTAACCACGTGGCTGATCATGCACTAATCACTTTGCGGTTCTTGCACTGATCACGTGGCTGATCATACACTGATGACGTCGCTGATCATGCATGGATCACGTGGCTGATCATACACTAATCACGAGGCTTATCATGCACTAATCACGTTGCTTATAATGCACTGATCACGTGGCTATCATGCACTGATCACGTGTCTATCATGCACTGAACACGTGGCTGATCATACACTGATCACGTGACTGCCCATGCACTAATCAGGTGACTGCACATTCACTGATCACGTAATTGAAGGCAGTGATAACGTGGCTATAATGCACTGATCACGTGGCTGAGCATGCACTGCTCATGTGACTGATCATGCACTGATCACGTAGATATCATGCACGGATCACTTGTCTATCATGCACTGAACACATGGCTGATCATACACTGATCACGTGACTGCACATGCACTGATCACGTGGCTGATCATACAGTGATCACGTGGCTGATCACGCACTGATTACGTGGCTGATCATGCACTGATCACATGCCTATCATGCACTGATCCCATGGCTGATCATGCACTGATTTCGAGACTGATCAGGCACTGGTCACGTGGCTATCATGCACTGATCACGTGACTGGGCATGCAGTGATGACGTGGCTTATCGGGCGCTGATCACGTGTTTATCAGGCAGTGATTAGTGACTGACAGGCGCTGATCATGGGACTGTGCACGCACTGATCACGTGGCTGATCAGGAACTGACCACTGACTGCCCATGCAGTTATCACGTGAATGGTCGTTCATTTGATCACGTGTTTATTATGCGGTGATCACGTGACTGAGAGGCGCTGATCACGTGACTGTGCCGTCAGTGATCACGTGGCTGATCACACACTGATATCGTGACTGAGCATGCACTGCTCATGTGCCGGGAGCCGGTGAGGCATTGCACTCTGGACAAAGGTCATGAGGAAGGAGGCTCGGCATACGCAAATGCGGGATCAAGCCTCAGGAGTCCACCGGATATTCTGGAGCATCTCCCCCCCAAAAAAATCAGAGTCTGCCTACTTTCTTGCTTTGTGCTCTCACCTCTGATTTCACTGGGGGCTGTCCTCCACCACCATCTCGCTCTCTCTGTCAAAGAGTTAACTTACAGCTCCAATTCATAAAGTTCCTTGTCATTCTTCCCTTGAACTTCCAGCTGAGTCTCCATCTGGAGCTTGGAACTCACCACACTTACTAATTATGCCTGGGCTGCTAAGCCCCACTCGAGAAGGTGTCTAGGGTGAGGCACCTTCCGCTATTCGAGAGGGCGCCTGCAGCCTACGTAAGTGGTGCAAACTTCTTGTCTTGAAGTTTGATTGGTCTCCAGTGTAAACCAGCTACTCAGTCTCTTTTCTCCACCGAATTTTCCTACTGAGCTCTCCTCATACTATTATTCTTGACATCTCTGATTAGCATATAAATAGTCGCCTAGGCCATCTCTCCTTCGAATACCCTGGATCAGCTGGGGCTGGTCCCCGGCAGGTGGCGCCCGAACAGGACCTCAGGAGGCAATACTCATAGAGCTGAGCAGACACGAACCACGCAATCAGCAGGCAATAAGCATGGAGCTCAGCAGTGACGAATCATGCTGCTCAACTGGCAATAATCAAGCAGGTGACCAGGCAGGAATCACGCAGCTCAGCTGGCAATTGTCAAGCAGATGAGCCAACAGCAATCACTTAGCTCAGCTGGCAATTGTTATGCAGATGAGCCGGCAGGAATTACGCAGCTCAGCAGGCCCTGATCACGTGACTCTGCAGGCACTGATCACGTGGCTGATCACACACTGATTACGTGGCTGATCACACACTGATCACGTGGCTGATCATACACTGATCACATGACAGATCATGCACTGATCACGTGCCTGGTCATGCACTGATCACGTGGCTGATCATGCACTGATCACAAAGCTGATCATACACTGATCACGTGACTGTGCATGCACTGACCACGCGGCTGATCATGCACTGATACGTGGCTGATCATACACTGATCACGTGGCTGATCATGCACTAATCACGTTGGGGATCATGCACTCATCACGTGGCTGATCATACACTCATCATGTGGCTGATCATGCAGGAATCACGTTGGGGATCATGCACTAATCACGTCGCTGAACATACACTGAACACGTGGTTGATCATGCACTGATCACGTGTCTGATCGCACACTGATCACGTGGCTGATCATTCACTAATCACGTGGCTGATCATGCACTGATCATGAAGCTGAAAGTACACTGATCACGTGACTCTGCATGCACTGATTACGTGGCTGAACATGCACTAATCACGTGGCTGATCATACATTGATCACGTGGCTGATCATGCACTAATCAGGTTGAGGATCATGCACTCATCACATGGCTGATCATACACTGATCACGTGGCTAATAATGCACTAATCACGTTGCTTATCATGCACTGATCAGGTTCATATCAAGCACTTATCACGTGGCTGATCATAAACTTATCACGTGACTGCCCATTCACTTATCCTGTAACTGATCATGCACTGATCATATAACTGAGCATGCACCGATCATGTACCTATCATGCATTGATCACTTGGCTATCATGCACTGATCACGTGGCTGATCATACACTGATAACCTGACTGCACATGCACTGATCACGTCACTGATCATACAGTGATCACGTGACTGTGCTTGCACTGATCACGTGGCTGGTCATGCACTTTTCACGTGCCTGATCATGCACTGACCACGTGGCAGATCATGCACTGATCACCTGGCTGAACATGCACTGATCACGAAGCTGATCATACACTGATCACGTGACTGTGCTTGCACTGATCACGTGGCTGGTCATGCACTCTTCACGTGCCTGATCATGCACTGATCACGTGGCTGATCATGCACTGATCACGAAGCTGATCATACACTGATCACGTGACTGTGCTTGCACTGATCACGTGGCTGGTCATGCACTGATCACGTGGCTGATCATGCACTAATCACGTTGTGGATCATGCACTGATCACGTGGCTGATCACACACTGATTACGTGGCTGATCATGCACTGATCACGTGACTGATCATACACTGATCACATGACTGATCATGCACTGATCACTTGCCTGATCATGCAGTGATCACGTGGCTGATCATGCACTGATCACGTGGCTGATCATACACTGACCACGTGGCTGATCATGCACTAATCACGTTGGGTATCATGCACTCATCATGTGGCTGATCATACACTGATCACGTGGCTGATCATAGAGTATTCACGTTGGGGACCATGCACTCATCACGTCGCTGAACAAACACTGAACACGTGGCTGATCATGCACTGATTACGTGTCTGATCGTACACTGATCACGTGGCTGTGCATGCACTGATCACGCGGCTGATCATACACTGATCACGTGGCTGATCATGCACTGATAACCTGGCTATCATACAATGATCATGTGCCTGATCATGCATTCTTCACGTGCCTGATCATGCACTGATCATGTGGCTGATCATGCTCTGATCACGAAGCTGATAATACACTGATCACGTGACCGAACATGCACTGATCACATGGCTGATCATGCACTGATCAAGTGGCTGATCATGCGCTGATCATGTAGCTAAACATGCACTAATCACTTTGCTTACCATGCACTGATCAGGTGGCTATCATGCACTGATCACGTAGCTGATCATACACTGATCACGTGACTGCCCATGCACTGATCACGTGACAGATCATGCACGGATCACGTGGCTATCATGCACTGATCACCTGACTGCGCATGAACTGATATCGTGCCTGTTCATGCAGTGTTTTCGTGGCTATTATGCACTGATCACGTGGCTGATCATGCATTGTTCATGTGACTGATTATGCACTGATTACGTAGCTGTCATGCACTGATCACATGACTTCGCATGCCATGATGACGTGACTGATCATGCACTGATCACGTGCCTATCATGCACTGATCACGTGGCTAATCATACATTGATCATGTAACTAATCATGCACTGATCATGAAGTTGATCATACACTGATCACGTGACGGTGCATGCACTGATCACGTGGCTGCACATGCACTGATCATGTGGCAGATCATGCACTAATCACGTGGTTGATCATACACTAACCACGTGGCTGATCATGCACTAATCACTTTGCGGTTCTTGCACTGATCACGTGGCTGATCATACACTGATGACGTCGCTGATCATGCATGGATCACGTGGCTGATCATACACTAATCACGAGGCTTATCATGCACTAATCACGTTGCTTATAATGCACTGATCACGTGGCTATCATGCACTGATCACGTGTCTATCATGCACTGAACACGTGGCTGATCATACACTGATCACGTGACTGCCCATGCACTAATCAGGTGACTGCACATTCACTGATCACGTAATTGAAGGCAGTGATAACGTGGCTATAATGCACTGATCACGTGGCTGAGCATGCACTGCTCATGTGACTGATCATGCACTGATCACGTAGATATCATGCACGGATCACTTGTCTATCATGCACTGAACACATGGCTGATCATACACTGATCACGTGACTGCACATGCACTGATCACGTGGCTGATCATACAGTGATCACGTGGCTGATCACGCACTGATTACGTGGCTGATCATGCACTGATCACATGCCTATCATGCACTGATCCCATGGCTGATCATGCACTGATTTCGAGACTGATCAGGCACTGGTCACGTGGCTATCATGCACTGATCACGTGACTGGGCATGCAGTGATGACGTGGCTTATCGGGCGCTGATCACGTGTTTATCAGGCAGTGATTAGTGACTGACAGGCGCTGATCATGGGACTGTGCACGCACTGATCACGTGGCTGATCAGGAACTGACCACCTGACTGCCCATGCAGTTATCACGTGAATGGTCGTTCATTGATCACGTGTTTATTATGCGGTGATCACGTGACTGAGAGGCGCTGATCACGTGACTGTGCCGTCAGTGATCACGTGGCTGATCACACACTGATATCGTGACTGAGCATGCACTGCTCATGTGCCGGGAGCCGGTGAGGCATTGCACTCTGGACAAAGGTCATGAGGAAGGAGGCTCGGCATACGCAAATGCGGGATCAAGCCTCAGGAGTCCACCGGATATTCTGGAGCATCTCCCCCCCAAAAAAATCAGAGTCTGCCTACTTTCTTGCTTTGTGCTCTCACCTCTGATTTCACTGGGGGCTGTCCTCCACCACCATCTCGCTCTCTCTGTCAAGAGTTAACTTACAGCTCCAATTCATAAAGTTCCTTGTCATTCTTCCCTTGAACTTCCAGCTGAGTCTCCATCTGGAGCTTGGAACTCACCACACTTACTAATTATGCCTGGGCTGCTAAGCCCCACTCGAGAAGGTGTCTAGGGTGAGGCACCTTCCGCTATTCGAGAGGGCGCCTGCAGCCTACGTAAGTGGTGCAAACTTCTTGTCTTGAAGTTTGATTGGTCTCCAGCGTAAACCAAGCTACTCAGTCTCTTTTCTCCACCGAATTTTCCTACTGAGCTCTCCTCATACTATTATTCTTGACATCTCTGATTAGCATATAAATAGTCGCCTAGGCCATCTCTCCTTCGAATACCCTGGATCAGCTGGGGCTGGTCCCCGGCAGGTGGCGCCCGAACAGGGACCTCAGGAGGCAATACTCATAGAGCTGAGCAGACACGAACCACGCAATCAGCAGGCAATAAGCATGGAGCTCAGCAGTGACGAATCATGCTGCTCAACTGGCAATAATCAAGCAGGTGACCAGGCAGGAATCACGCAGCTCAGCTGGCAATTGTCAAGCAGATGAGCCAACAGCAATCACTTAGCTCAGCTGGCAATTGTTATGCAGATGAGCCGGCAGGAATTACGCAGCTCAGCAGGCCCTGATCACGTGACTCTGCAGGCACTGATCACGTGGCTGATCACACACTGATTACGTGGCTGATCACACACTGATCACGTGGCTGATCATACACTGATCACATGACAGATCATGCACTGATCACGTGCCTGGTCATGCACTGATCACGTGGCTGATCATGCACTGATCACAAAGCTGATCATACACTGATCACGTGACTGTGCATGCACTGACCACGCGGCTGATCATGCACTGATACGTGGCTGATCATACACTGATCACGTGGCTGATCATGCACTAATCACGTTGGGGATCATGCACTCATCACGTGGCTGATCATACACTCATCATGTGGCTGATCATGCAGGAATCACGTTGGGGATCATGCACTAATCACGTCGCTGAACATACACTGAACACGTGGCTGATCATGCACTGATTACGTGTCTGATCGTACACTGATCACGTGGCTGTGCATGCACTGATCACGCGGCTGATCATACACTGATCACATGACTGATCATGCACTGATCACTTGCCTGACCATGCAGTGATCACGTGGCTGATCATGCACTGATCACGTGGCTGATCATACACTGACCACGTGGCTGATCATGCACTAATCACGTTGGGTATCATGCACTCATCATGTGGCTGATCATACACTGATCACGTGGCTGATCATAGAGTATTCACGTTGGGGACCATGCACTCATCACGTCGCTGAACAAACACTGAACACGTGGCTGATCATGCACTGATTACGTGTCTGATCGTACACTGATCACGTGGCTGTGCATGCACTGATCACGCGGCTGATCATACACTGATCACGTGGCTGATCATGCACTGATAACCTGGCTATCATACAATGATCATGTGCCTGATCATGCATTCTTCACGTGCCTGATCATGCACTGATCATGTGGCTGATCATGCTCTGATCACGAAGCTGATAATACACTGATCACGTGACCGAACATGCACTGATCACATGGCTGATCATGCACTGATCAAGTGGCTGATCATGCGCTGATCATGTAGCTAAACATGCACTAATCACTTTGCTTACCATGCACTGATCAGGTGGCTATCATGCACTGATCACGTAGCTGATCATACACTGATCACGTGACTGCCCATGCACTGATCACGTGACAGATCATGCACGGATCACGTGGCTATCATGCACTGATCACCTGACTGCGCATGAACTGATATCGTGCCTGTTCATGCAGTGTTTTCGTGGCTATTATGCACTGATCACGTGGCTGATCATGCATTGTTCATGTGACTGATTATGCACTGATTACGTAGCTGTCATGCACTGATCACATGACTTCGCATGCCATGATGACGTGACTGATCATGCACTGATCACGTGCCTATCATGCACTGATCACGTGGCTAATCATACATTGATCATGTAACTAATCATGCACTGATCATGAAGTTGATCATACACTGATCACGTGACGGTGCATGCACTGATCACGTGGCTGCACATGCACTGATCATGTGGCAGATCATGCACTAATCACGTGGTTGATCATACACTAACCACGTGGCTGATCATGCACTAATCACTTTGCGGTTCTTGCACTGATCACGTGGCTGATCATACACTGATGACGTCGCTGATCATGCATGGATCACGTGGCTGATCATACACTAATCACGAGGCTTATCATGCACTAATCACGTTGCTTATAATGCACTGATCACGTGGCTATCATGCACTGATCACGTGTCTATCATGCACTGAACACGTGGCTGATCATACACTGATCACGTGACTGCCCATGCACTAATCAGGTGACTGCACATTCACTGATCACGTAATTGAAGGCAGTGATAACGTGGCTATAATGCACTGATCACGTGGCTGAGCATGCACTGCTCATGTGACTGATCATGCACTGATCACGTAGATATCATGCACGGATCACTTGTCTATCATGCACTGAACACATGGCTGATCATACACTGATCACGTGACTGCACATGCACTGATCACGTGGCTGATCATACAGTGATCACGTGGCTGATCACGCACTGATTACGTGGCTGATCATGCACTGATCACATGCCTATCATGCACTGATCCCATGGCTGATCATGCACTGATTTCGAGACTGATCAGGCACTGGTCACGTGGCTATCATGCACTGATCACGTGACTGGGCATGCAGTGATGACGTGGCTTATCGGGCGCTGATCACGTGTTTATCAGGCAGTGATTAGTGACTGACAGGCGCTGATCATGGGACTGTGCACGCACTGATCACGTGGCTGATCAGGAACTGACCACCTGACTGCCCATGCAGTTATCACGTGAATGGTCGTTCATTGATCACGTGTTTATTATGCGGTGATCACGTGACTGAGAGGCGCTGATCACGTGACTGTGCCGTCAGTGATCACGTGGCTGATTCACACACTGATATCGTGACTGAGCATGCACTGCTCATGTGCCGGGAGCCGGTGAGGCATTGCACTCTGGACAAAGGTCATGAGGAAGGAGGCTCGGCATACGCAAATGCGGGATCAAGCCTCAGGAGTCCACCGGATATTCTGGAGCATCTCCCCCCCAAAAAAATCAGAGTCTGCCTACTTTCTTGCTTTGTGCTCTCACCTCTGATTTCACTGGGGGCTGTCCTCCACCACCATCTCGCTCTCTCTGTCAAAGAGTTAACTTACAGCTCCAATTCATAAAGTTCCTTGTCATTCTTTCCCTTGAACTTCCAGCTGAGTCTCCATCTGGAGCTTGGAACTCACCACACTTACTAATTATGCCTGGGCTGCTAAGCCCCACTCGAGAAGGTGTCTAGGGTGAGGCACCTTCCGCTATTCGAGAGGGCGCCTGCAGCCTACGTAAGTGGTGCAAACTTCTTGTCTTGAAGTTTGATTGGTCTCCAGCGTAAACCAAGCTACTCAGTCTCTTTTCTCCACCGAATTTTCCTACTGAGCTCTCCTCATACTATTATTCTTGACATCTCTGATTAGCATATAAATAGTCGCCTAGGCCATCTCTCCTTCGAATACCCTGGATCAGCTGGGGCTGGTCCCCGGCAGGTGGCCGCCCGAACAGGGACCTCAGGAGGCAATACTCATAGAGCTGAGCAGACACGAACCACGCAATCAGCAGGCAATAAGCATGGAGCTCAGCAGTGACGAATCATGCTGCTCAAACTGGCAATAATCAAGCAGGTGACCAGGCAGGAATCACGCAGCTCAGCTGGCAATTGTCAAGCAGATGAGCCAACAGCAATCACTTAGCTCAGCTGGCAATTGTTATGCAGATGAGCCGGCAGGAATTACGCAGCTCAGGCAGGCCCTGATCACGTGACTCTGCAGGCACTGATCACGTGGCTGATCACACACTGATTACGTGGCTGATCACACACTGATCACGTGGCTGATCATACACTGATCACATGACAGATCATGCACTGATCACGTGCCTGGTCATGCACTGATCACGTGGCTGATCATGCACTGATCACAAAGCTGATCATACACTGATCACGTGACTGTGCATGCACTGACCACGCGGCTGATCATGCACTGATACGTGGCTGATCATACACTGATCACGTGGCTGATCATGCACTAATCACGTTGGGATCATGCACTCATCACGTGGCTGATCATACACTCATCATGTGGCTGATCATGCAGGAATCACGTTGGGGATCATGCACTAATCACGTCGCTGAACATACACTGAACACGTGGTTGATCATGCACTGATCACGTGTCTGATCGCACACTGATCACGTGGCTGATCATTCACTAATCACGTGGCTGATCATGCACTGATCATGAAGCTGAAAGTACACTGATCACGTGACTCTGCATGCACTGATTACGTGGCTGAACATGCACTAATCACGTGGCTGATCATACATTGATCACGTGGCTGATCATGCACTAATCAGGTTGAGGATCATGCACTCATCACATGGCTGATCATACACTGATCACGGGGCTAATAATGCACTAATCACGTTGCTTATCATGCACTGATCAGGTTCATATCAAGCACTTATCACGTGGCTGATCATAAACTTATCACGTGACTGCCCATTCACTTATCCTGTAAACTGATCATGCACTGATCATTATAACTGAGCATGCACCGATCATGTACCTATCATGCATTGATCACTTGGCTATCATGCACTGATCACGTGGCTGATCATGCACTGCTCATGTGCCTGAGCATGCACTGATCACTTAGCTATCATGCATTGATCAGCTGGCTATCATGTACTGAACACGTGGCTGATCATACACTGATCACATGACTGCACATGCACTGATCACGTGGCTGATCATACAGAGATCAAGTGGCTGATCATGCACTGATTACGTGGCTGATCATGCACTGATCACGTAGCTATCATGCACTGATCAAATGGCTATCATGCACTGATCCCGTGTCTGATCATGCACTGATCACATGGACTGATCATGCACTAGTCATGTAGTTATCATGCACTGATCACGTGGCTGATCATACACTAATCACGAGGCTAATCATGCACTAATCACGTTGCTTATCATGCACTGATCACGTGGCTATCATGCACTGATCACGTGTCTATCATGCACTGAACACGTGCCTGATCATAGCACTGATCAGGTGACTGATCATGCTCTGATCACATGTCTGATCATACACTGATCACGTGGCTAATCATGCACTAATCACGTTGCTTATCATGCACTGATCAGGTTCCTATCATGCACTGATCACGTGGCTGATCATAAACTGATCACGTGACTGCCCATTCACTTATCCTGTAACTGATCATGCACTGATCATATAACTGAGCATGCACCGATCATGTACCTATCATGCATTGATCACTTGGCTAACATGCACCGATCATGTACCTATCATGCATTGATCACTTGGCTATCATGCACTGATCACGTGGCTGATCATACACTGATAACCTGACTGCACATGCACTGATCACGTCGCTGATCAAACAGTGATCACGTGACTGTTGCTTGCACTGATCACGTGGCTGGTCATGCACTCTTCACGTGCCTGATCATGCACTGACCACGTGGCAGATCTTGCACTGATCACCTGGCTGAACATGCACTGATCACGAAGCTGATCATACACTGATCACGTGACTGTGCTTGCACTGATCATGTGGCTGGTCATGCACTCTCACGTGCCTGATCATGCACTGATCACGTGGCTGTTCATGCAACTGATCACGAAGCTGAACATACACTGATCACGTGACTGTGCTTGCACTGATCACGTGGCTGTTCATGCACTGATCACGTGGCTGATCATGCACTAATCACGTTGTGGATCATGCACTGATCACGTGGCTGATCACACACTGATTACGTGGCTGATCATGCACTGATCACGTGACTGATCATACACTGATCCACGTGCCTGATCATGCAGTGATCACGTGGCTGATCATGCACTGATCACGTGGCTGATCATACACTGATCATGTGGCTGATCATGCACTAATAACGTTGGGTATCATGCACTCATCATGTGGCTGATCATACACTGATCACGTGGGCTGATCATAGAGTAATCACGTTGGGGACCATGCACTCATCACGTCGCTGAACATACACTGAACACGTGCTGATCATGCACTGATTATGTGTCTGATCGTACACTGATCACGTGGCTGTGCATGCACTGATCACGCGGCTGATCATACACTGATCACGTGGCTGATCATCCACTAATTACTTTGCGGATCATGCACTCATCACGTGGCTGATCATGCACTGATCACGAAGCTGTCATACACTGATCACATTACTGTGCATGCCGCTGATCACGTGGCTGATCATGCACTGATCAAGTGGGATGATCATACACTGATCACGTGGCTGATCATGCACTAATTACTTTGCAGATCATGCACTCATCACGTGGCTGATCATGCACTGATCACGAAGCTGATCATACACTGATCACGTGGCTCATCATGCACTGATCACGTGGCTGATCATGCACTGACCACGAAGCTGATCATACAATGATCAGGTGAACTGCCCATTGCACGAATCACGTGACTGCACATTCACTGATCAACATAATTGAAGGCCATGATAACGTGGCTGTCATGCACTGATCACGTGGCTGATCATTGCACGGTTTCATGTGCCTGAGCATGCACTGATCACTTAGCTATCATGCATTGATCACCTGGCTATCATGTACTGAACACGTGGCTGATCATACACTGATCACATGACTCCACATGCACTGATCACGTGGCTGATCATACAGAGATCAAGTGGCTGATCATGCACTGATTACGTGGCTGATCATGCACTGATCACGTAGCTATCATGCACTGATAAAATGGCTATCATGCACTGATCCCGTGTCTGATCATGCACTGATCACGTGACTGATCATGCACTAGTCATGTAGTTGTCATGCACTGATCACGTGGCTGATCATACACTGATCACGTGACTGATCATGCACTGATCACATGCCTGATCATGCACTGATCACGTGCCTGATCATGCACTGATCACGTGGCTGATTCATGCACTGACCACGAAGCTGATCATACAATGATCAGGTGACTGTGCATGCACTGATTACTTGGCTGACCATGCACTGATCACGAAGCTGATCATGCACTGATAACCTGGCTATGATACAATGATCATGTGCCTGATCATGCATTCTTCATGTGCCTGATCATGCACTGGTCATGTGGGCTGATCATGCTCTGATCACGAAGCTGATAATACACTGACCACGTGACTGAGCTTGCACTGATCACAAGGCTGATCATGCACTGATCAATTGGCTGATCATGCGCTGATCATTTAGCTAATCATGCACTAATCACGTTGCTTACCCATGCACTGATCAGGTGGCTATCATGCACTGATCACGTGGCTGATCATACACTGATCACGTGACTGCCCATGCACTGATCACGTGACAGATCATGAACGGATCACGTGGCTATC
Source organism: Bos taurus (assembly GCF_002263795.3). Taxonomy (NCBI): domain Eukaryota; kingdom Metazoa; phylum Chordata; class Mammalia; order Artiodactyla; family Bovidae; genus Bos; species Bos taurus. Next base: position 21,515 of record NW_020190390.1, read on the forward strand.
ATGCACTGATCACGTGACTGTGCATGAACTGATCACGTACCTGTTCATGCAATGTTTTCGTGGCTATCATGCACTGATCACGTGGCTGATCACGCATTGTTCATGTGACTGATTATGCACTGATTACGTAGCTGTCATGCACTGATCACATGACTTCGCATGCCATGATGACGTGACTGATCTTGCACTGATCACGTCCCTATCATGCACTGATCACGTGGCTAATCATACATTGATCATGTAACTAATCATGCACTGATCACGAAGTTGATCATACACTGATCACATGATGGTACATGCACTGATCACGTGGCTTTGCATGCACTGATCACGCGGCTGATCATGCACTGATCACGTGGCTGATCATTACAATGAACACATGGCTGATCATGCACTAATTACTTTGCGGATCATGCACTCATCACGTGGCTGATCATGCACTTATCACGTTGCGGATCATGCACTGATCACATGGCTGATCATACACTGATCACGTCGCTGATCATGAACTGATCACGTGACTTAGCATTCCAGTGATCTCGTTGTCTGAATTGGTGCTGATCATGTGACTAATCAAGAACTGATCACGTGGCTATAATGCACTGATCATGTGGATGATCATACACTGATCACTTTACTGATCAGGCCCTGATCACGTGACTGATCATTCACTGATCACGTGGCTATCATGCACTGATCACGTGACTTGCACATGCACTTGTTCACGTAATTGTAGGCAATGATTCACGTGGCTATCATGCCCTGATCACGTGTCTCTCATGCATGAACACGTGGCTGATCATACACTTGATCACGTGAGTGCCCATGCACGAATCACGTGACTGCACATGCACTGATCACATTAATTGAAGGCAATGATAACGTGGCTGTCATGCACGGATCACGTGGCTGATCATGCACTGCTCCTGTGACTGAGCATGCACTGATCACTTAGCTATCATGCATTGATCACTTGGCTATCATGTACTGAACACGTGGCTGATCATTCACTGATCACATGACTACACATGCACTGATCACGTGGATGATCATACAGAGATTTCAAGTGGCTGATCATGCACTGATTACCTGGCTGATCATGCATTGATCACTTGGCTATCATTGCACTGATTCACGTGGTCTGATCATACACTGATTACGTGACTGCACATGCACTATCCCGTCGCTGCATCACACAGTGATCACGTAGCTGATCATGCCACTGATCACGTGGCAGTTCATACACTGATCACTAGGCTGATCATTGCACTGATAACCTGACTATCATACACTGATCACGTAGCATATCATGCACTGATAAAATGGCTATCATGCACTGATCCCGTGTCTGATCATGCACTGATCACGTGACTGATCATGCACTAGTCATGTAGTTGTCATGCACTGATCACGTGGCTGATCATTACACTGATCACGTGACTGATCATGCACTGATCACGTGCCTGATCATGCACTGATCCGGTGACTGATCATGCACTGATTCACGTGCCTGATCATGCACATGATCACGAAGCTGATCATGCCACTGATAACCTGGCTATCATACAATGATCATGTGCCTGATCATGCATTCTTCACGTGCCTGATCATGCACTGATCATGTGGCTGATCATGCTCTGATCACGAAGCTGATAATACACTGATCACGTGACCGAACATGCACTGATCACATGGGCTGATCATGCACTGATCAATGGGCTGATTCATGCGCTGATCATGTAGCTAAACATGCACTAATCACTTTGCTTACCATGCACTGATCAGGTGGCTATCATGCACTGATCACGTAGCTGATCATTACACTGATCACGTGACTGCCCATGCACTGATCACGTGACAGATCATGCACGGATCACGTGGCTATCATGCACTGATCACCTGACTGCGCATGAACTGATATCGTGCCTGTTCATGCAGTGTTTCGTGGCTATTATGCACTGATCACGTGGCTGATCATGCATTGTTCATGTGACTGATTATGCACTGATTACGTAGCTGTCATGCACTGATCACATGACTTCGCATGCCATTGATTGACGTGACTGATCATGCACTGATCACGTGCCTATCATGCACTGATCACGTGGCTAATCATACATTGATCATGTAACTAATCATGCACTGATCATGAAGTTGATCATACACTGATCAACGTGACGGTGCATGCACTGATCACGTGGCTGCACATGCACTGATCATGTGGCAGATCATGCACTAATCACGTGGTTGATCATACACTAACACGTGGCTGATCATGCACTAATCCACTTTGCGGTTCTTGCACTGATCACGTGGCTGATCATACACTGATGACGTCGCTGATCATGCATGGATCACGTGGCTGATCATACACTAATCACGAGGCTTATCATGCACTAATCACGTTGCTTATAATGCACTTGATCACGTGGCTATCATGCACTGATCACGTGTCTATATGCACTGAACACGTGGCTGATCATACACTGATCACGTGACTGCCCATGCACTAATCAGGTGACTGCACATTCACTGATTCACGTAATGAAGGCAGTGATAACGTGGCTATAATGCACTGATCACGTGGCTGAGCATGCACTGCTCATGTGGACTGATCATGCACTGATCACGTAGATATCATGCACGGATCACTTGTCTATCATGCACTGAACACATGGCTGATCATACACTGATCACCGTGGACTGCACATGCACTGATCACGTGGCTGATCATTACAGTGATCACGTGGCTGATCACCGCACTGATTACGTGGCTGATCATGCACTGATCACATGCCTATCATGCACTGATCCCATGGCTGATCATGCACTGATTTCGAGACTGATCAGGCACTGGTCACGTGGCTATCATGCACTGATCACGTGACTGGGCATGCAGTGATGACGTGGCTTATCGGGCGCTGATCACGTGTTTATCAGGCAGTGATTAGTGACTGACAGGCGCTGATCATGGGACTGTGCACGCACTGATCACGTGGCTGATCAGGAACTGACCACCTGACTGCCCATGCAGTTATCACGTGAATGGTCGTTCATTGATCACGTGTTTATTATGCGGTGATCACGTGACTGAGAGGCGCTGATCACGTGACTGTGCCGTCAGTGATCACGTGGCTGATCACACACTGATATCGTGACTGAGCATGCACTGCTCATGTGCCGGGAGCCGGTGAGGCATTGCACTCTGGACAAAGGTCATGAGGAAGGAGGCTCGGCATACGCAAATGCGGGATCAAGCCTCAGGAGTCCACCGGATATTCTGGAGCATCTCCCCCCCAAAAAAATCAGAGTCTGCCTACTTTCTTGCTTTGTGCTCTCACCTCTGATTTCACTGGGGGCTGTCCTCCACCACCATCTCGCTCTCTCTGTCAAAGAGTTAACTTACAGCTCCAATTCATAAAGTTCCTTGTCATTCTTCCCTTGAACTTCCAGCTGAGTCTCCATCTGGAGCTGGAACTCACCACACTTACTAATTATGCCTGGCTGCTAAGCCCCACTCGAGAAGGTGTCTAGGGTGAGGCACCTTCCGCTATTCGAGAGGGCGCCTGCAGCCTACGTAAGTGGTGCAAACTTCTTGTCTTGAAGTTTGATTGGTCTCCAGCGTAAACCAAGCTACTCAGTCTCTTTCTCCACCGAATTTTCCTACTGAGCTCTCCTCATACTATTATTCTTGACATCTCTGATTAGCATATAAATAGTCGCCTAGGCCATCTCTCCTTCGAATACCCTGGATCAGCTGGGCTGGTCCCCGGCAGGTGGCGCCCGAACAGGGACCTCAGGAGCAATACTCATAGAGCTGAGCAGACACGAACCACGCAATCAGCAGGCAATAAGCATGGAGCTCAGCAGTGACGAATCATGCTGCTCAACTGGCAATAAATCAAAGCAGGTGACCAGGCAGGAATCACGCAGCTCAGCTGGCAATTGTCAAGCAGATGAGCAACAGCAATCACTTAGCTCAGCTGGCAAATTGTTATGCAGATGAGCCGGCAGGAATTACGCAGCTCAGCAGGCCCTGATCACGTGGACTCTGCAGGCACTGATCACGTGGCTGATCACACACTGATTACGTGGCTGATCACACACTGATCACGTGGCTGATCATACACTGATCACATGACAGATCATGCACTGATTCACGTGCCTGGTCATGCACTGATCACGTGGCTGATCATGCACTGATCACAAAGCTGATCATACACTGATCACGTGACTGTGCATGCACTGACCACGCGGCTGATCATGCACTGATACGTGGCTGATCATACACTGATCACGTGGCTGATCATGCACTAATCACGTTGGGATCATGCACTCATCACGTGGCTGATCATACACTCATCATGTGGCTGATCATGCAGGAATCACGTTGGGGATCATGCACTAATCACGTCGCTGAACATACACATCATCATCATAATCACGTTGATCATGCACTAATCACGTCGCTGAACATACACTGAACACGTGGTTGATCATGCACTGATCACGTGTCTGATCGCACACTGATCACGTGGCTGATCATTCACTAATCACGTGGCTGATCATGCACTGATCATGAAGCTGAAAGTACACTGATCACGTGACTCTGCATGCACTGATTACGTGGCTGAACATGCACTAATCACGTGGCTGATCATACATTGATCACGTGGCTGATCATGCACTAATCAGGTTGAGGATCATGCACTCATCACATGGCTGATCATACACTGATCACGTGGCTAATAATGCACTAATCACGTTGCTTATCATGCCACTGATCAGGTTCATATCAAGCACTTATCACGTGGCTGATCATAAACTTATCACGTGACTGCCCATTCACTTATCCTGTAACTGATCATGCACTGGATTCATATAACTTGAGCATGCACCGATCATGTACCTATCATGCATTGATCACTTGGCTATCATGCACTGATCACGTGGCTGATCATACACTGATAACCTGACTGCTCATGCACTGATCACGTCACTGATCATTACAGTGATCACGTGACTGTGCTTGCACTGATCACGTGGCTGGTCATGCACTTTTCACGTGCCTGATCATGCACTGAACACGTGGCTGATCATGCACTGATCACCTGGCTGAACATGCACTGATCACGAAGCTGATCATACACTGATCACGTGACTGTGCTTTGCACTGATCACGTGGCTGGTCATGCACTCTTCACGTGCCTGATCATGCCACTGATCACGTGGCTGATCATGCACTGATCACGAAGCTGATCCATACACTGATCACGTGACTGTGCTTGCCACTGATCACGTGGTCTGGGCATGCACTGATCACGTGGTTGATCATGCACTAATCACGTTTGGATCATGCACTTATCACGTGGCTGATCACACACTGATACGGGCTGATCATGCACTGATCCGGATCTGATTACACTGCCTCACATGTGATCATGCCATGTCCTGCCTGATCATGCAGTGATCACGTGGCTGATCATGCCACTGATCACGTGGCTGATCATACACTGACCACGTGGTCTGATCATGCACTAATCACGTTGGGTATCATTGCACTCATCATGTGGCTGATCATTCACTGATCACGTGGCTGATCATAGAGTATTCACGTTGGGGACCATGCACTCATCACGTCGCTGAACAAACACTGAACACGTGGCTTGATCATGCACTGATTACGTGTCTGATCGTACACTGATCACGTGGCTGTGCATGCACTGATCACGCGGCTGATCATACACTGATCACGTGGCTGATCATCCACTAATTACTTGGCTGATCATCCACTCATCACGTGGCTGATCATGCACTGATCACGAAGCTGATCATACACTGATCACGTTACTGTGCATGCTCTGATCACGTGGCTGATCATGCACTGATCAAGTGGCTGATCATACACTGATCACGTGGCTGATCATGCACTAATTACTTTGCAGATCATGCACTCATCACGTGGCTGATCATGCACTGATCACGAAGCTGATCATACACTGATCACGTGGCTCATCATGCACTGATCACGTGGCTGATCATGCACTGACCACGAAGCTGATCATACAATGATCAGGTGACTGCCCATGCACGAATCACGTGACTGCACATTCACTGATCACATAATTGAAGGCCATGATAACGTGGCTGTCATGCACTGATCACGTGGCTGATCATGCACGGTTCATGTGCCTGAGCATGCACTGATCACTTAGCTATCATGCATTGATCACCTGGCTATCATGTACTGAACACGTGGCTGATCATACACTGATCACATGACTCCACATGCACTGATCACGTGGCTGATCATACAGAGATCAAGTGGCTGATCATGCACTGATTACGTGGCTGATCATGCACTGATCACGTAGCTATCATGCACTGATAAAATGGCTATCATGCACTGATCCCGTGTCTGATCATGCACTGATCACGTGACTGATCATGCACTAGTCATGTAGTTGTCATGCACTGATCACGTGGCTGATCATACACTGATCACGTGACTGATCATGCACTGATCACATGCCTGATCATGCACTGATCACGTGCCTGATCATGCACTGATCACGTGGCTGATCATGCACTGACCACGAAGCTGATCATACAATGATCAGGTGACTGTGCATGCACTGATTACTTGGCTGACCATGCACTGATCACGAAGCTGATCATGCACTGATAACCTGGCTATGATACAATGATCATGTGCCTGATCATGCATTCTTCATGTGCCTGATCATGCACTGGTCATGTGGCTGATCATGCTCTGATCACGAAGCTGATAATACACTGACCACGTGACTGAGCTTGCACTGATCACAAGGCTGATCATGCACTGATCAATTGGCTGATCATGCGCTGATCATTTAGCTAATCATGCACTAATCACGTTGCTTACCATGCACTGATCAGGTGGCTATCATGCACTGATCACGTGGCTGATCATACACTGATCACGTGACTGCCCATGCACTGATCACGTGACAGATCATGAACGGATCACGTGGCTATCATGCACTGATCACGTGACTGTGCATGAACTGATCACGTACCTGTTCATGCAATGTTTTCGTGGCTATCATGCACTGATCACGTGGCTGATCACGCATTGTTCATGTGACTGATTATGCACTGATTACGTAGCTGTCATGCACTGATCACATGACTTCGCATGCCATGATGACGTGACTGATCTTGCACTGATCACGTCCCTATCATGCACTGATCACGTGGCTAATCATACATTGATCATGTAACTAATCATGCACTGATCACGAAGTTGATCATACACTGATCACATGATGGTACATGCACTGATCACGTGGCTTTGCATGCACTGATCACGCGGCTGATCATGCACTGATCACGTGGCTGATCATACAATGAACACATGGCTGATCATGCACTAATTACTTTGCGGATCATGCACTCATCACGTGGCTGATCATGCACTTATCACGTTGCGGATCATGCACTGATCACATGGCTGATCATACACTGATCACGTCGCTGATCATGAACTGATCACGTGACTTAGCATGCAGTGATCTCGTGTCTGAATGGTGCTGATCATGTGACTAATCAAGAACTGATCACGTGGCTATAATGCACTGATCATGTGGATGATCATACACTGATCACTTTACTGATCAGGCCCTGATCACGTGACTGATCATTCACTGATCACGTGGCTATCATGCACTGATCACGTGACTGCACATGCACTGTTCACGTAATTGTAGGCAATGATCACGTGGCTATCATGCCCTGATCACGTGTCTCTCATGCACTGAACACGTGGCTGATCATACACTGATCACGTGAGTGCCCATGCACGAATCACGTGACTGCACATGCACTGATCACATAATTGAAGGCAATGATAACGTGGCTGTCATGCACGGATCACGTGGCTGATCATGCACTGCTCATGTGACTGAGCATGCACTGATCACTTAGCTATCATGCATTGATCACTTGGCTATCATGTACTGAACACGTGGCTGATCATTCACTGATCACATGACTACACATGCACTGATCACGTGGATGATCATACAGAGATCAAGTGGCTGATCATGCACTGATTACCTGGCTGATCATGCATTGATCACTTGGCTATCATGCACTGATCACGTGGCTGATCATACACTGATTACGTGACTGCACATGCACTGATCCCGTCGCTGATCACACAGTGATCACGTAGCTGATCATGCACTGATCACGTGGCAGTTCATACACTGATCACTAGGCTGATCATGCACTGATAACCTGACTATCATACACTGATCACGTAGCTATCATGCACTGATAAAATGGCTATCATGCACTGATCCCGTGTCTGATCATGCACTGATCACGTGACTGATCATGCACTAGTCATGTAGTTGTCATGCACTGATCACGTGGCTGATCATACACTGATCACGTGACTGATCATGCACTGATCACGTGCCTGATCATGCACTGATCCGGTGACTGATCATGCACTGATCACGTGCCTGATCATGCACTGATCACGAAGCTGATCATGCACTGATAACCTGGCTATCATACAATGATCATGTGCCTGATCATGCATTCTTCACGTGCCTGATCATGCACTGATCATGTGGCTGATCATGCTCTGATCACGAAGCTGATAATACACTGATCACGTGACCGAACATGCACTGATCACATGGCTGATCATGCACTGATCAAGTGGCTGATCATGCGCTGATCATGTAGCTAAACATGCACTAATCACTTTGCTTACCATGCACTGATCAGGTGGCTATCATGCACTGATCACGTAGCTGATCATACACTGATCACGTGACTGCCCATGCACTGATCACGTGACAGATCATGCACGGATCACGTGGCTATCATGCACTGATCACCTGACTGCGCATGAACTGATATCGTGCCTGTTCATGCAGTGTTTTCGTGGCTATTATGCACTGATCACGTGGCTGATCATGCATTGTTCATGTGACTGATTATGCACTGATTACGTAGCTGTCATGCACTGATCACATGACTTCGCATGCCATGATGACGTGACTGATCATGCACTGATCACGTGCCTATCATGCACTGATCACGTGGCTAATCATACATTGATCATGTAACTAATCATGCACTGATCATGAAGTTGATCATACACTGATCACGTGACGGTGCATGCACTGATCACGTGGCTGCACATGCACTGATCATGTGGCAGATCATGCACTAATCACGTGGTTGATCATACACTAACCACGTGGCTGATCATGCACTAATCACTTTGCGGTTCTTGCACTGATCACGTGGCTGATCATACACTGATGACGTCGCTGATCATGCATGGATCACGTGGCTGATCATACACTAATCACGAGGCTTATCATGCACTAATCACGTTGCTTATAATGCACTGATCACGTGGCTATCATGCACTGATCACGTGTCTATCATGCACTGAACACGTGGCTGATCATACACTGATCACGTGACTGCCCATGCACTAATCAGGTGACTGCACATTCACTGATCACGTAATTGAAGGCAGTGATAACGTGGCTATAATGCACTGATCACGTGGCTGAGCATGCACTGCTCATGTGACTGATCATGCACTGATCACGTAGATATCATGCACGGATCACTTGTCTATCATGCACTGAACACATGGCTGATCATACACTGATCACGTGACTGCACATGCACTGATCACGTGGCTGATCATACAGTGATCACGTGGCTGATCACGCACTGATTACGTGGCTGATCATGCACTGATCACATGCCTATCATGCACTGATCCCATGGCTGATCATGCACTGATTTCGAGACTGATCAGGCACTGGTCACGTGGCTATCATGCACTGATCACGTGACTGGGCATGCAGTGATGACGTGGCTTATCGGGCGCTGATCACGTGTTTATCAGGCAGTGATTAGTGACTGACAGGCGCTGATCATGGGACTGTGCACGCACTGATCACGTGGCTGATCAGGAACTGACCACCTGACTGCCCATGCAGTTATCACGTGAATGGTCGTTCATTGATCACGTGTTTATTATGCGGTGATCACGTGACTGAGAGGCGCTGATCACGTGACTGTGCCGTCAGTGATCACGTGGCTGATCACACACTGATATCGTGACTGAGCATGCACTGCTCATGTGCCGGGAGCCGGTGAGGCATTGCACTCTGGACAAAGGTCATGAGGAAGGAGGCTCGGCATACGCAAATGCGGGATCAAGCCTCAGGAGTCCACCGGATATTCTGGAGCATCTCCCCCCAAAAAAATCAGAGTCTGCCTACTTTCTTGCTTTGTGCTCTCACCTCTGATTTCACTGGGGGCTGTCCTCCACCACCATCTCGCTCTCTCTGTCAAAGAGTTAACTTACAGCTCCAATTCATAAAGTTCCTTGTCATTCTTCCCTTGAACTTCCAGCTGAGTCTCCATCTGGAGCTTGGAACTCACCACACTTACTAATTATGCCTGGGCTGCTAAGCCCCACTCGAGAAGGTGTCTAGGGTGAGGCACCTTCCGCTATTCGAGAGGGCGCCTGCAGCCTACGTAAGTGGTGCAAACTTCTTGTCTTGAAGTTTGATTGGTCTCCAGCGTAAACCAAGCTACTCAGTCTCTTTTCTCCACCGAATTTTCCTACTGAGCTCTCCTCATACTATTATTCTTGACATCTCTGATTAGCATATAAATAGTCGCCTAGGCCATCTCTCCTTCGAATACCCTGGATCAGCTGGGGCTGGTCCCCGGCAGGTGGCGCCCGAACAGGGACCTCAGGAGGCAATACTCATAGAGCTGAGCAGACACGAACCACGCAATCAGCAGGCAATAAGCATGGAGCTCAGCAGTGACGAATCATGCTGCTCAACTGGCAATAATCAAGCAGGTGACCAGGCAGGAATCACGCAGCTCAGCTGGCAATTGTCAAGCAGATGAGCCAACAGCAATCACTTAGCTCAGCTGGCAATTGTTATGCAGAT
>NW_020190391.1:0-19897 GCF_002263795.3 Bos taurus
TGATGATCAGTCAGTGATTGTGAGTTATGCATGATAGCCATGTAAACAGTGCATGAACAGGTATGTGTTCAGTTAATGCGCAGTCACGTGATCAGTGCATGGTGATCAATGCATATAGCCATGTGATCAGTGCATGCAGTCACGTGATCAGTGTATTTTCAGCTTCATGTTCAGAGTATGATCAGCCACGTGATCAGTGCCTGATCAGCCACGTGATCAGAGTATGTTCAGCCACGTGATCAGTGTATGATCAGCCACATGATCAGTGCATGATCAGCCATGTGATCAGTGCATGCACAGTTATGTGATCAGGGTATGATCAGCTTCGTGATCAGTGCATGATCAGCCACGTGATCAGTGAATGATCAGGCACGTGAACAGTGCATGATCATTAATGTGATCAGTGTATGATCAGCCACGTGTTCATTGCATGATGAGCCACGTGATCAATACATGCACAGTCATGTGATCAGTGCACAATCTACAACGTGATTAGTGCATGATAATTCATGTAATCACTGTATGATCAGCCACGTGATAAGTGCAAGATCAGCCACGTGATCAGTGCATGATCAGCCACGTGATCAGTGCATGATCCACAACGTGATTAGTGCATGATCATTCATGTGATCAGTGTATGATCAGCCACGTGATCAGTTCATGATCACCCACGAGATCAGTGTATGATCAGCCACGTGATAAGTGCATCATCCACAACGTAATTAGTGCATGATCAGCCACGTGAGCAGTGTATGATAAGCCACGTGATCAGTTCATAATCACCCACGTGATCAGTGCATGCACACTCACGTGATCATAGTATGATCAGCTTCGTGATCAGTGCATGATCAGCCACGAGATCAGTACATGATCAGTCACGTGATCAGTGCGTGATCAGTGAAGTGATCAGTGTATGATCATCCATATTTTCAGTGTGTGCACAGTCACGTGATCAGTGCATTACAGCCACGTGATCAGTTCTTGATTAGTCACATGATAAGCACAATTCAGACACGAGATAACTGCATGCTAATTTACGCAATCAGTGCATGATCAGGCACGTGATCAGTGTATTTTCAGCCATGTGATCAGTGCATGATAGCCACATGCCTAGTGCATGATCAGTCACGTGATCAGTGCATGATCCACAACGTGATTAGTGCATGATCAGTCATTAATCTCTGTATGATCAGCCACGTATAAGTGCAAGATCAGCCACGTGATCAGTGGATGCTCAGCCACGTGATCAGTGCATCATCCACAACGTGATTAGTGCATGATCAGCCACGTGATCAGTGTATGAACAGCCACGTGATTAGTTAATGATCCCCCCACGTGATCAGTGCATGATCAGCCACGTGATCATTGCATGATCAGCCACGTGATCAGTGTATGATCAGCCACGTGATCATTGCATGATCAGCTTCGTGATCAGTGCATGATCAGCCACCGTGATCAGTGCATATCAGCCACGTGATCAGTGCATATCAGCCACCTGATCAGTGCATGATAGCCAAGTGACTAGTGCATGATCAGTCACCGCATCCAGTGCATGATCAGCCACGGGATCAGGGCATGATCGCCATGTGATCGCACATGATAGCTACGTGATCTGTGCATGATCAGCCACGTAATTCAGTGCATTATCAGCCACTTGATCACAGTATGATCAGCCACGTGATCAGTGCATGTGCAGTCACGTGATCAGTGCATGATCAGCCAAGTGATGAGTTCATGCACAGTCACGTGATCACTGTATGCTCAGCCACGTGATCAGTGCATGATCATCCACGTGATAAGTGCATGAACAGTCACATTATCAGTGTATGATATGCTTCGTGATCAGTGCATATTTAGTTACGTGATTAATGTATGATAAGCCACGTAATCAGTGCATGATAGCCACGTGATCAGTGCCTGATCAGTCAGGAGATCAGTGCATATGCAGTCACGTGATCAGTGTATGATCATCCACTTGATCAGAGTATGATCAGCCACGTGATCAGTGCATGATCAGCCACATGATCAGTGTATGATCAGCCACGTGTCCTGTGTATGATATCTAAGTGATCAGTTCTTGTGCAGTCATGTGATCAGTGCATGATAGCTAAGTAATCAGTGCCTGATCAACCACGTGATCAGAGCAAGATTGCCACGTGATCAGTACATGATCAGCCAAGTGATCAGTGCAAGATCAGCCACGTGATCAGTGCATGATCAGGCAAGTGAAGAATGCATGATCAGTCACGAGATCAGTGTATTATAGCCAGGTTAACAGTGCATGATCAGCCACGTGATCAGTGCATGATCAGCCACGTGATCAGTGCATGAGCAGGCACGTGAGTAGTGCATGATCAGACACGTTATCAGTGCATGATCAGGCTCATGATCAGTGCATGATCAGTCACGTGATCAGTGTATTATAGCCAGGTTATCAGTGCATGATCAGCCACGTGATCAGCGCATGATAGCCACGTGACTAGTGCATGATCAGTCACGTGATCAGTGTATAATATCCACGTGATCAGTTCATGCGCCGTCATGTGATCAGTGCACGATACGCAACGTGATCAGTGCATGATCAGTCACGTGATCATGGCATGCGCAGTCATGTGGTCAGTGCATGACAGCTACGCAATCAGTGCATAATCAGTCACGTGATCAATGCATGATCAGCCACGTGATCAGTGCATGATAGCCACGTAAACAGTGCATGAACAGGTACGTGGTCAGTTCATGCGCAGTCCGTGATCAGTGCATGTTAGACACGTGATCAGTGCATGATAGCCACGTGATCAGTGCATGATCTGTCACGTGATCAGTGCATGCACAGTCACGTGATCAGTGTATGATCAGCAACGTGATCAGTGCATGATCAGGAACGTGATCAGTGCATGATCAAGCCTTGTGATCAGTGCATGCACAGTCACGTGATTAGTGTATGATCAGCTTCGTGATCAGTGCATGATCAGGAACGTGATCAGTGCATGATCAGCCATGTGATCAGTGCATGCAGAGTCAAGTGATCAGTGTATGATCAGCTTCGTGATCGGTGCATGATCAGCCACGTGATCAGTGCATGATCAGTCACGAGATCAGTGCATGATCAGTCACGTGATAAGTGCATGATCAGGCCTGTGACCAGTGCATGATCAGCCATGGGATCAGTGCATGATAGCCATGGGATCAGTGCATGATAGCTACGTGATCAGTGCTATCAGTGCTTGATCAGCCACGTAATCAGTGCATGATCAGCCACGTGATCACTGTATGATCAGCCACGTGATCATTGCATGTGCAGTCACGTGATCATTGTATGATCAGTCAAGTGTTCAGTGCATGAATGACAAATGATCAATGCATGATAGCTACGAGATCAGTGCATGCTCAGTCACATGGAGCAGTGCATGATCAGCCACGTGATCAGTGCATGACAGCCACGTTATCATTGCCTTCAATTACGTGATCAGTGAATGTGCAGTCACGTGATTCATGCATGGGCAGTCATGTGATCAGTGTATGATCAGCCACGTGTTCAGTGCCATGATAGACACGTGATCAGTGCATGATAGCCACAGTGATCATTGTCTACAATTTCGTGAGCACTGCATGTGCAGTCCCGTGATCAGTGCATGATAGCCACGTGATCAGTGAATGATCAGTCAAGTGATCAGTGCCTGATCAGTAACGTCATCAGTGTATTATGATCCACATGTTCAGTGCATGCGCAGTCACGTGATCAAGTGCATTATAGCCACGTGATCAGTTCTTGATTAGTCACATAATCAGCAGCATTCAGACACGAGATCACTGCATGCTAAGTCACGTGATCAGTTCATGTTCCGCCATGTGATTAGTGCATGATCAGGCCACGTGATAAATGCGTGATCATCCACTTGATTATTGCATGCACAATCAAGTGATCAGTGCATGATAGTCACGTGATCTATGCATGATCAGTCACGTGATCAGTGTATGATCAGCCCAAGTGATCAGTGCATGATAGCCACGTGACCAGCACATGATTAATCAGTATATGACCAGTCAAGTGATCAGTGCATGATCAGTCATGTGATCAGTGCATGATCAGCCATTTTTTTTTGGGCATAAGCAGTCAAAGTGATCAGTGTATTATCATCCACGTGATCAGTGCATGCGCAGTCAAGTGATCAGTGCATGCAAGTCTCGTGATCAGTGGTATTCTCAGCTTCGTGTTCAGAGTACGATCAGCCACGTGTTCAGTGCCTGATCAGCCACGTGATCAGTGTATCATCAGCCACATGATCAGTGCATGCACAGTCATGTGATCAGTGTATGATCAGCTTCGTGATCAGTTCATTATCATCCACGTGATCATTGCATGATCAGCCACATGATCAATGCATGCACAGTCATGTGATCAGTGCATGATCCACAACGTGATTAGTGCATGATCATTCATGTAATCACTGTATGATCAGCCACGTGATAAGTGCAAGATCAGCCCACGTGATCAGTGCATGCTCAGCCACGTGATCAGTGCATGATCCACAACGTGATTAGTGCATGATCATTCATGTGATCAGTGTATGATCAGCCACGTGATCAGTTCATGATACCCAAGTGATCAGTGTATGATCAGCCATGTGATCAGTGCATCATCCACAACGTGATTAGTTCATGATCAGCCACGTGAGCAGTGTATGATAAGGCACGTGATCAGTTCATGATCAGCCACGTGATCAGTGCATGATCAGCCACGTGATCAGTGCATGATCAGCCACGTGATCTGTGCATGCACACTCACGTGATCAGAGTATGATCAGGTTCGTGATCAGTGCATGATCAGCCACGTGATCAGTACATGATCAGTCCCGTGATCAGTGCGTGATCAGTGACGTGATCAGTGTATGGTCATCCATATTTTCAGTGCATGCGCAGTCACGTGATCAGTGCATGATCAGCCAAGTGATCAGTTCATGCACAGTCACGTGATCACTGTATGCTCAGCCACGTGATCAGTGCATGATCATCCACGTGATTAGTGCATGCACAGTCACATTATCAGTGTATGATAGGCTTCGTGATCAGTGCATATTTAGTTACGTGATTAATGTATGATAAGCCACGTAATCAGTGCATGATAGCCACGTGATCAGTGCCTGATCAGTCAGGAGATCAGTGCATATGCAGTCACGTGATCAGTGTATGATATCCACGTGATCAGAGTATGATCAGCCACGTGATCAGTGAATGATCATCCCACGTGATCAGTGCATGAGCAGGCACGTGAGTAGTGCATGATCAGACACGTTATCAGTGCATGATCAGGCTCAGGATCAGTGCATGATCAGTCACGTGATCAGTGTATTATAGCCAGGTTATCAGTGCATGATCAGCCACGTGATCAGCGCATGATAGCCACGTGACTAGTGCATGATCAGTCACGTGATCAGTGTATAATATCCACGTGATCAGTTCATGCGCCGTCATGTGATCAGTGCACGATACGCAACGTGATCAGTGCATGATCAGTCACGTGATCATGGCATGCGCAGTCATGTGGTCAGTGCATGACAGCTACGCAATCAGTGCATAATCAGTCACGTGATCAATGCATGATCAGCCACGTGATCAGTGCATGATAGCCACGTAAACAGTGCATGAACAGGTACGTGTACAGTTCATGCGCAGTCCCGTGATCAGTGCATGTTAGACACGTGATGAGTGCATGATAGCCACGTGATAAGTGCATGATCTGTCACGTGATCAGTGCATGCACAGTCACGTGATCAGTGTATGATCAGCAACGTGATCAGTGCATGATCAGCCTTGTGATCAGTGCATGCACAGTCACGTGATTAGTGCATGATTAGCCACGTGATCAGCGCATGATCAGCCACGTGATCAGTGCATGATCAGCCTTGTGATCAGTGCATGCACAGTCACGTGATTAGTGTATGATCAGCTTCGTGATCAGTGCATGATCAGGAACGTGATCAGTGCATGATCAGCCATGTGATCAGTGCATGCAGAGTCAAGTGATCAGTGTATGATCAGCTTCGTGATCGGTGCATGATCAGCCACGTGATCAGTGCATGATCAGTCACGAGATCAGTGCATGATCAGTCACGTGATAAGTGCATGATCAGGCCTGTGACCAGTGCATGATCAGCAGTGGGATCAGTGCATGATAGCCATGTGATCAGTGCATGATAGCTACGTGATCAGTGCTATCAGTGCTTGATCAGCCACGTAATCAGTGCATGATCAGCCACGTGATCACTGTATGATCAGCCACGTGATCGTTGCATGTGCAGTCACGTGATCATTGTATGATCAGCCATGTGTTCAGTGCATGAACGACAAGTGATCAATGCATGATAGCTACGAGATCAGTGCATGCTCAGTCACATGAGCAGTGCATGATCAGCCACGTGATCAGTGCATGACAGCCACGTTATCATTGCCTTCAATTACGTGATCAGTGAATGTGCAGTCACGTGATTCATGCATGGGCAGTCACGTGATCAGTGTATGATCAGCCACGTGTTCAGTGCATGATAGACACGTGATCAGTGCATGATAGCCACGTGATCATTGTCTACAATTTCGTGAGCACTGCATGTGCAGTCCCGTAATCAGTGCAAGATAGCCACGTGATCAGTGAATGATCAGTCAAGTGATCAGTGCCTGATCAGTAACGTCATCAGTTTATTATGATCCACATGTTCAGTGCATGCGCAATCACGTGATCAGTGCATGATAGCCACGTAATCAGTGCATGGTCAGTCACGTGATCACTGTATGATCAGCCACGTGATCAGTACATGATAGCAACCTGAACAGAGCATGATATGCAATGGGATTTGTGCATGATCAGCCACATGATCAGTGTACGATCATACATGTGATCATTGCATGATCAGCCACGTGATAATTGTATGATCAGCCACGTGATGAGTGCATGATCTGCAACCTGATTAGTGTATGGTCAGCCACGTGATCAGTGCATGCTCAGCCACGTGATGAGTGCATGCACAGTCAAGTGATCAGTGGATGATAAGCTTCGTGATCAGTGCATGATCAGCCACGTGATCAGTGCATGCACAGTCCTGTGATCAGTGTATGATCAGCTTCGTGATCAGTGCATGATCAGCCACGTGATCAGTGCATGATCAGCCACATGATAAATGCATGCACATTCATGTGATCAGTGCATGATCCACAACGTGATTAGTGCATGATCAGTCATGTAATCACTGTATGATCAGCCACGTGATAAATGCAAGAACAGCCACGTGATCAGTGCATGATTCACAACGTGATTAGTTCATGATCAGTCATGTGATCAGTGTATGATCAGCCACGTGATCAGTGCATCATCCACAACGTGATTAGTGCATGATCAGCCACGTGATCAGTGCATGCACACTCACGTGATTGGAGTCTGATCAGCTTCGTGATCAGTGCATGATCAGGCACGTGATCAGTGCATGATCAGTCACGTGATCACTGTATGAACAGCCACGTGATCAGTGCATGATAGCGACGTGTCTAGTGCATGATCAGTCACGTGATCAGTGCATGATAGCCACGTGATCAGTGCATGATCAGTCACGTGATTAGGGCATGATTTGTCTCTTGATCAGTGTATAATATCCACGTGATCAGTTCATGTGCCGTCATGTGATCAGTGCATGATACGCAACGTGATCAGTGCATGATCAGTCACGTGATTAATGCACGATCAGCGACGTGATCAGTGCATGATAGCCACGTAAACAGTGCATGAACAGGTATGTGTTCAGTTAATGTGCAGTCACGTGATCAGTGCATGATAGACACGTGATCAGTGCATGATAGCCATGTGATCAGTGAATGCAGTCACGTGATCAGTGTATTTTCAGCTTCGTGTTCAGAGTATGATCAGCCACGTGATCAGTGCCTGATCAGCCACGTGATCAGTGCATGATCCACAACGTGATTAGTGCATGATCATTCATGTGATCAGTGTATGATCAGCCACGTGATCAGTTTCATGATCACCCACGTGATCAGTGTATGATCAGCCATGTGATCAGTGCATCATCCACAACGTGATTAGTGCATGATCAGCCACGTGAGCAGTGTATGATAAGCCACGTCATCAGTTCATGATCACCCACGTGATCAGTGCATGATCAGCCACGTGATCAGTGCATGATCAGCCACGTGATCAGTGCATGCACACTCACATGATCAGAGTATGATCAGCTTCATGATCAGTGCATGATCAGTCACGTGATCAGTGCGTGATCAGTGACGTGATCAGTGTATGGTCATCCATGTTTTCAGTGCGTGCGCAGTCACATGATCAGTGCATTATAGCCACGTGATCAGTTGTTGATTAGTCACATGATCAGCACAATTCAGACACGAGATCACTGCATGCTAAGTTACGCAATCAGTGCATGATCAGGCACGTGATCAGTGCATGATCAGGCACGTGATCAGTGTATGATCAGCCACGTGGTCAGTGCATGATAGCCACGTGACTAGTGCATGATCAGTCACGTGATCAGTGCAGGATCCACAACGTGATTAGTGCATGATCAGTCATGTAATCACTGTATGCTCAGCCACGTGATCAGTGCATGATCAAGCACTTTATCAGTGCATGATCAGACACATGATCAGTGCATGATCAGTCACGTGATCAGTGTATAATCATCCACATGATCAGTGCATGCACAGTCAAGTGGTCAGTGTATTACAGCCATGTGATCAGTGCATGATCAGCCACGTAAACAGTGCATGATAGCCACCTGACCATTGCATGATCAGCAACATGGTTAGTGCATGCTAAGACACGTGATCAGTGCATGATCATGCACGTGAAGAGTGCCTGATCACTCACGTGATCAGTGGATGATAGCCAGGTCATCAGTGCATGATCAGCCACGTGATCAGTACATGATCAGCCTAGTGATCATTGCATGCACAGTCACGTGATCAGTGTATGATCAGCCTCGGGATCAGTGCAGGATCAGCCACGTGATCAGTGCATGAACAGGCCCGTGATCAGTGCATGATCAGGCTCATGATCAACCACGTGATCAGTGCATGATAGCCACGTGATCAGTGCATGATCAGTCACGTGATTAGTACATGATCTGTCACTTGATCAGTGTATAATATTCAGGTCATCAGTTCATGCACCGTCATGTGATCAGTGCATGATACGCAACGAGATCAGTGCATGATCACTCACGTGATTAATGCATGATGAGCCACGTTATCAGTGCATGATAGCCATGTAAACAGTGCATGAACAGGTATGTGTTCAGTTAATGCGCAGTCACGTGAACAGTGCATGATAAACACGTGATCAGTGCATGCAGTCACGTGATCAGTGTATTTTCAGCTTCATGTTCAGAGTATGATCAGCCACTTGATCAGTGCCTGATCAGCCACGTGATCAGAGTATGTTCAGCCACGTGATCAGTGTATGATCAGCCACATGATCAGTGCATGATCAGCCATGTGATCAGTGCATGCACAGTTATGTGATCACGGTATGATCAGCTTCGTGATCAGTGCATGATCAGTCACATGATCAGTGAATGACCAGGCACGTGAACAGTGCATGATCATTAATGTGATCAATGTATGATGAGCCACGTGTTCATTGCATGATGAGCCACGTGATTAATACATGCACAGTCATGTGATCAGTGCATAATCTACAACGTGATTAGTGCATGATAATTCATGTAATCACTGTATGATCAGCCACGTGATAAGTGCAAGATCAGCCACGTGATCAGTGCATGATCAGCCACGTGATCAGTGCATGATCCACAACGTGATTAGTACATGATCATTCATGTGATCAGCGCATGATCAGCCACGTGATCAGTGCATGATCAGCCTTGTGATCAGTGCATGCACAGTCACGTGATTAGTGTATGATCAGCTTCGTGATCAGTGCATGATCAGGAACGTGATCAGTGCATGATCAGCCATGTGATCAGTGCATGCA
Organism: Bos taurus; assembly: GCF_002263795.3. Lineage (NCBI taxonomy): Eukaryota > Metazoa > Chordata > Mammalia > Artiodactyla > Bovidae > Bos > Bos taurus. The sequence continues at coordinate 10,004 of NW_020190391.1, forward strand.
GAGTCAAGTGATCAGTGTATGATCAGCTTCGTGATCGGTGCATGATCAGCCACGTGATCAGTGCATGATCAGTCACGAGATCAGTGCATGATCAGTCACGTGATAAGTGCATGATCAGGCCTGTGCCCAGTGTATGATCACCCATGGGATCAGTGCATGATAGCCATGTGATCAGTGCATGATAGCTACGTGATCAGTGCTATCAGTGCTTGATCAGCCACGTAATCAGTGCATGATCAGCCACGTGATCACTGTATGATCAGCCACGTGATCATTGCATGTGCAGTCACGTGATCATTGTATGATCAGCCATTTGTTCAGTGCATGAACGGCAAGTGATCAATGCATGATAGCTACGAGATCAGTGCATGCTCAGTCACATGAGCAGTGCATGATCAGCCACGTGATCAGTGCATGACAGCCACGTTATCATTGCCTTCAATTACGTGATCAGTGAATGTGCAGTCACGTGATTCATGCATGGGCAGTCACGTGATCAATGTATGATCAGCCACGTGTTCAGTGCATGATAGACACGTGATCAGTGCATGATAGCCACGTGATCATTGTCTACAATTTCGTGAGCACTGCATGTGCAGTCCCGTGATCAGTGCATGATAGCCACGTGATCAGTGAATGATCAGTCAAGTGATGAGTGCCTGATCAGTAACGTCATCAGTGTATTATCATCCACATGATCAGTGCATGCGCAGTCACGTGATCAGTGCATTATAGCCACGTGATCAGTTCTTGATTAGTCACATAATCAGCACCATTCAGACACGAGATCACTGCATGCTAATTCACGTGATCAGTTCATGTTCTGCCATGTGATTAGTGCATGATCAGCCACATGATAAATGCGTGAACATCCACGTGATTATTGCATGCACAATCAAGTGATCAGTGCATGATAGTCACGTGACCAGCACATGATTAATCAGTATATGACCAGTCAAGTGATCAGTGCATGATCAGTCATGTGATCAGTGCATGATCAGCCATTTTTTTTGGGCATAAGCAGTCAAGTGATCAGTGTATTATCATCCACGTGATCAGTGCATGCGCAGTCAAGTGATCAGTGCATGCAGTCTCGTGATCAGTGTATTCTCAGCTTCGTGTTCAGAGTACGATCAGCCACGTGTTCAGTGCATGATCCACAACGTGATTAGTGCATGATCAGGCTCATGATCAGTGCATGATCAGTCACGTGATCAGTCCATGATCAGTCACGTGAGTAGTGCATGATCAGAAACGTGATCAGTGCATGATCAGGCACGTGAAGAATGCATGATCTGTCACAAGATCAGTGTATTATAGCCAGGTTAACAGTGCATGATCAGCCACGTGATCAGTGCATGATAGCCACGTAATCAGTGCATGGTCAGTCACGTGATCACTGTATGATCAGCCACGTGATCAGTACATGATAGCAACCTGAACAGAGCATGATATGCAATGGGATTTGTGCATGATCAGCCACGTGATCAGTGTACGATCATACATGTGATCAATGCATGATCAGCCACGTGATCATTGTATGATCAACCACGTGATGGGTGCATGATCTGCAACGTGATTAGTGTATGGTCAGCCACGTGATCAGTGCATGCTCAGCCACGTGATGAGTGCATGCACAGTCAAGTGATAAGTGGATGATCAGCTTCGTGATCAGTGCATGATCAGCCACGTGATCAGTGCATGCACAGTCCTGTGATCAGTGTATGATCAGCTTCGTGATCAGTGCATGATCAGCCACGTGATCAGTGCATGATCAGCCACATGATCAATGCATGCACATTCATGTGATCAGTGCATGATCCACAACGTGATTAGTGCATGATCAGTCATGTAATCACTGTATGATCAGCCACGTGATAAGTGCAAGAACAGCCACGTGATCAGTGCATGATCCACAATGTGATTAGTTCATGATCAGTCATGTGATCAGTGTATGATCAGCCACGTGATCAGTGCATCATCCACAACGTGATTAGTGCATGATCAGCCACGTGATCAGTGCATGCACACTCACGTGATTGGAGTATGATCAGCATCCTGATCAGTGCATGATCAGGCACGTGATCAGTGCATGATCAATCACGTGATCACTGTATGAACAGCCACGTGATCAGTGCATGATAGCGACGTGTCTAGTGCATGATCAGTCACGTGATCAGTGCATGATAGCCACGTGATCAGTGCATGATCAGTCACGTGAGTAGTGCATGATTTGTCACTTGATCAGTGTATAATATCCAGGTGATCAGTTCATGCGCCGTCATGTGATCAGTGCATGATACGCAACGTGATCAGTGCATGATCAGTCACGTGACCAATGCATGATCAGCCACGTGATCAGTGCATGATAGCCATGTAAACAGTGCATGAACAGGTATGTGTTCAGTTAATGCGCAGTCACGTGATCAGTGCATGATAGACACGTGATCAGTGCATGATAGCCATGTGATCAGTGCATGCAGTCACGTGATCAGTGTATTTTCAGCTTCGTGTTCAGAGTATGATCAGCCACGTGATCAGTGCATGATCCACAACGTGATTAGTGCATGATCATTCATGTGATCAGTGTATGATCAGCCACGTGGTCAGTTCATGATCAACCACGTGATCAGTGCATGATCAGCCACGTGATCAGTGCATGATCAGCCACGTGATCAGTGCATGCACACTCACGTGATCAGAGTATGATCAGCTTCGTGATCAGTGCATGATCAGCCACGTGATCAGTCCTTGATCAGTCACGTGATCAGTGCGTGATCAGTGATGTGATCAGTGTATGGTCATCCATATTTTCAGTGCGTGCGCAGTCACGTGAATCAGTGCATTATAGCCACGTGATCAGTTGTTGATTAGTCACATGATCAGCACAATTCAGACACGAGATCACTGCATGCTAAGTTACGCAATCAGTGCATGATCAGGCACGTGATCAGTGCATGATCAGGCACGTGATCAGTGTATGATCAGCCACGTGGTCAGTGCATGATAGCCACGTGATCAGTGTATGCTCAGCCACGTGATCAGTGCATCATCCACAACGTTATTAGTGCATGATCAGCCACGTGATCAGTGTATGAGCAGCCACGTGATCAGTTCATGATCCCCCACATGATCAGTGCATGATCAGCCACGTGATCATTGCATGATCAGCCACTTGATCAGTGTATGATCAGCCACGTGATCATTGCATGATCAGCTTCGTGATCAGTGCATGATCAGTCACGTGATTAGTATATGATCTGTCACTTGATCAGTGTATAATATTCACGTGATCAGTTCATGCACCGTCATGTGATCAGTGCATGATACGCAACGAGATCAGTGCATGATCAGTCATGTGATTAATGCATGATGAGCCACGTGATCAGTGCATGATAGCCACGTAAACAGTGCATGAACAGGTATGTGTTCAGTTAATGCGCAGTCACGTGATCAGTGCATGATAAACAAGTGATCAGTGCATGATAGCCATGTGATCAGTGCATGCAGTCACGTGATCAGTGTATTTTCAGCTTCATGTTCAGAGTATGATCAGCCACGTGATCAGTGCCGGATGAGCCACGTGATCAGAGTATGCTCAGCCACGTGATCAGTGCATCATCCACAACGTGATTAGTGCATGATCCCCCACGTGATCAGTGCATGATCAGCCACGTGATCATTGCATGATCAGCCACGTGATCATTGCATGATCAGCTTCGTGATCAGTGCATGATCAGCCCACGTGATCAGTGCATATCAGCCACGTGATCAGTGCATATCAGCCACCTGATCAGTGCATGATAGCCAAGTGACTAGTGCATGATCAGTCACGCGATCAGTGCATGATCAGCCACGGGATCAGGGCATGATCGCCATGTGATCGGCACATGATAGCTACGTGATCTGTGCATGATCAGCCACGTAATCAGTGCATTATCAGCCACTTGATCACAGTATGATCAGCCACGTGATCAGTGCATGTGCAGTCACGTGATCAGTGCATGATCAGCAAGTGATCAGTTCATGCACAGTCACGTGATCACTGTATGCTCAGCCACGTGATCAGTGCATGATCATCCACGTGATTAGTGCATGCACAGTCACATTATCAGTGTATGATAGGCTTCGTGATCAGTGCATATTTAGTTACGTGATTAATGTATGATAAGCCACATAATCCAGTGCATGATAGCCACGTGATCAGTGCCTGATCAGTCAGGAGATCAGTGCATATGCAGTCACGTGATCAGTGTATGATCATCCACGTGATCAGAGTATGATCAGCCACGTGATCAGTGCATGATCAGCCACATGATCAGTGTATGATCAGCCACGTGTCCTGTGTATGATATCTAAGTGATCAGTTTCTTGTGCAGTCATGTGATCAGTGCATGATAGCTAAGTAATCAGTGCCTGATCAACCACGTGATCAGAGCAAGATTGCCACGTGATCAGTACATGATCAGCCAAGTGATCAGTGCAAGATCAGCCACGTGATCAGTGCATGATCAGGCAAGTGAAGAATGCATGATCAGTCACGAGATCAGTGTATTATAGCCAGGTTAACAGTGCATGATCAGCCACGTGATCAGTGCATGATCAGCCACGTGATCAGTGCATGAGCAGGCACGTGAGTAGTGCATGATCAGAAACGTTATCAGTGCATGATCAGGCTCATGATCAGTGCATGATCAGTCACGTGATCAGTGTATTATAGCCAGGTTATCAGTGCATGATCAGCCACGTGATCAGCGCATGATAGCCACGTGACTAGTGCATGATCAGTCACGTGATCAGTGTATAATATCCACGTGATCAGTTCATGCGCCGTCATGTGATCAGTGCACGATACGCAACGTGATCAGTGCATGATCAGTCACGTGATCATGGCATGCGCAATCATTGTGGTCAGTGGCATGACAGCTACGCAATCAGTGCATAATCAAGTCACGTGAATCAATGCATGATCAGCCACGTGATCAGTGCATGATAGCCACGTAAACAGTGGGGCATGAACAGGTACGTGTTCAGTTCATGCGGCAGTCCGCTGATCATGCCATGTTAGACACGTGATCAAGTGCATGATAGCCACCGTGATCAGTGCATGATCTGTCACCGTGATCAGTGCATGGCACAGTCCACCGTGATCGTGCATGATCAGCCTTGTGATCAGTGCATGCGACAGTCACGGATTAGGCATGATTAGCCACGTGGAACAGCGCATGATCAGCCCACGTGATCAGTGGCATGATCAGCCTGTGATCAGTGCATGCACAGTCACGTGATTGTGTAATTGATCACTTCGTGGATCAGTGCATGATCAGGAACGTATCAGTGCATGATCCAGCCATGTGATCAGTGCATGCAGAGTCAAGTGATCAGTGTAATTATCAGCTTCGTGATCGGTGCATGATCAGCCACGTGATCAGTGCATGATCAGTCACGAGATCAGTGCATGATCAGTCACGTGATAAGTGCATGATCAGACCTGTGACCAGTGCATGATCAGCCATGGGATCAGTGCATGATAGCCATGTGATCAGTGCATGATAGCTACGGTGATCAGTGCTATCAGTGCTTGATCAGCCACGTAATCAGTGCATGATCAGCCACGTGATCACTGTATGATCAGCACGTGATCATTGCATGTGCAGTCACGTGATCATTGTATGATCAGCCATGTGTTCAGTGCATGAACGACAAGTGATCAATGCATGATAGCTATGAGATCAGTGCATGCTCAGTCACATGAGCAGTGCATGATCAGCCACGTGATCAGTGCATGACAGCCACGTTATCATTGCCTTCAATTACGTGATCAGTGAATGTGCAGTCACGTGATCATGCATGGGCAGTCACGTGATCAGTGTATGATCAGCCACGTGATCAGTGCATGATAAGACACGTGATCAGTGCATGATAGCCACGTGATCATTGTCTACAATTTCGTGAGCACTGCATGTGCAGTCCCAGTGATCAGTGCATGATAGCCACGTGACTCAGTGAATGATCAGTCAAGTGATCAGTGCCTGATCAGTAACGTCATCAGTTTTATTATGATCCACATGTTCAGTGCATGCGGCAGTCACGTGATCAGTGCATTATAGCCACGGATCAGTTCTTGATTAGTCCAACATAATCAGCACCATTCAGACACGAGATCACTGCATGCTAAGTCACGTGATTCAGTTCATGTTCCGCCATGTGATTAGTGCATGATCAGCCACGTGATAAATGCATGATCATCCACGTTGATTATGCATGCACAATCAAGTGATCAGTGCATGATAGTCACGAGATCTATGCATGATCAGTCACGTGATCAGTGCATGATAGCCACGGTGTCAGTCATGATCAGCCACGTGATCAGTGATGAGCAGGCACGTGAGTAGTGCATGATCAGACACGTTATCAGTGCATGATCAGGCTCATGATCAGTGCATGATCAGTCACGTGATCAGTGTATTATAGCCAGGTATCAGTGCATGATCAGTCCCGTGATCAGTGCATGATAGCCACGTGACTAGTGCATGATCAGTCACGTGATCAGTGTATAATATCCACGTGATCAGTTCATGTGCGTCATGGTGATCAGTGCACGATATGCAACGTGATCAGTGCATGATCAGTCATGTGATCATGGCATGCACAGTCATGTGAATCAGTGCAATGAACAGCTCACGCCAACAGTGCAATAATCAGTCACGGATATCAATGCCAGATACAGCCCACGTGAAGTGCCATGATTAACCACGTAAACAGTGCATGAACACGGTACGTGGTTCAGTTTCAGCGCAGTCCGTGATCAGTGCATGTTAGACACGTGATCAGTGCATGATAGCCACGTGATCAGTGCATGATCTGTCACGTGATCAGTGCATGCCAGTCACGTGATCAGTGTATGATCAGCAACGTGATCAGTGCATGATCAGCCTTGTGATCAGTGCTTGCACAGTCACGTGATTAGTGCATGATTAGCCACATGATCAGCGCATGATCAGCCACGTGATCAGTGCATGATCAGCCTTGTGATCAGTGCATGCACAGTCACGTGATTAGTGTATGATCAGCTTCGTGATCAGTGCATGATCAGGAACGTGATCAGTGCATGATCAGCCATGTGATCAGTGCATGCAGAGTCAAGTGATCAGTGTATGATCAGCTTCGTGATCGGTGCATGATCAGCCACGTGATCAGTGCATGATCAGTCACGAGATCAGTGCATGATCAGTCACGTGATAAGTGCATGATCAGGCCTGTGCCCAGTGTATGATCACCATGGGATCAGTGCATGATAGCCATGTGATCAGTGCATGATAGCTACGTGATCAGTGCTATCAGTGCTTGATCAGCCACGTAATCAGTGCATGATCAGCCACGTGATCACTGTATGATCAGCCACGTGATCATTGGCATGTGCAGTCACGTGATCATTGTATGATCAGCCATTTGTTCAGTGCATGAACGGCAAGTGATCAATGCATGATAGCTACGAGATCAGTGCATGCTCAGTCACATGAGCAGTGCATGATCAGCCACGTGATCAGTGCATGACAGCACTTATCATTGCCTTCAATACGTGACCAGTGATTGTGCAGTCACGTGATTCATGCATGGCAGTCACGTGATTCAGGTGTAATGATCAGCCACGTGTTCAGTGCATGATAGACACGTGATCAGTGCATGATAGCCACGTGATCATTGTCTACAATTTCGTGAGCACTGCATGTGCAGTCCCGTGATCAGTGCATGATAGCCACGTGATCAGTGAATGATCAGTCAAGTGATGAGTGCCTGATCAGTAACGTCATCAGTGTATTATCATCCACATGATCAGTGCATGCGCAGTCACGTGATCAGTGCATTATAGCCACGTGATCAGTTCTTGATTAGTCACATAATCAGCACCATTCAGACACGAGATCACTGCATGCTAATTCACGTGATCAGTTCATGTTCTGCCATGTGATTAGTGCATGATCAGCCACATGATAAATGCGTGAACATCCACGTGATTATTGCATGCACAATCAAGTGATCAGTGCATGATAGTCACGTGACCAGCACATGATTAATCAGTATATGACCAGTCAAGTGATCAGTGCATGATCAGTCATGTGATCAGTGCATGATCAGCCATTTTTTTGGGGCATAAGCAGTCAAGTGATCAGTGTATTATCATCCACGTGATCAGTGCATGCGCAGTCAAGTGATCAGTGCATGCAGTCTCGTGATCAGTGTATTCTCAGCTTCGTGTTCCAGAGTACGATCAGCCACGTGTTCAGTGCATGATCCACAACGTGATTAGTGCATGATCAGGCTCATGATCAGTGCATGATCAGTCCGTGATCAGTCCATGATCAGTCACGTGAGTAGTGCATGATCAGAAACGTGATCAGTGCATGATCAGGCACGTGAAGAATGCATGATCTGTCACAAGATCAGTGTATTATAGCCAGGTTAACAGTGCATGTTCAGCCACGTGATCAGTGCATGATAGCCACGTAATCAGTGCATGGTCAGTACGTGATCACTGTATGATCAGCCACGTGATCAGTACATGATAGCAACCTGAACAGAGCATGATATGCAATGGGATTTGTGCATGATCAGCCACGTGATCAGTGTACGATCATACATGTGATCAATGCATGATCAGCCACGTGATGGGTGCATGATCTGCAACGTGTTACTGTATGCTCAGCCACGTGATCAGTGCATGCTCAGCCACGTGATGAGTGCATGCACAATCAAGTGATAAGTGGATGATCAGCTTCGTGATCAGTGCATGATCAGCCACGTGATCAGTGCATGCACAGTCCTGTGATCAGTGTATGATCAGCTTCGTGATCAGTGCATGATCAGCCACGTGATCAGTGCATGATCAGCCACATGATCAATGCATGCACATTCATGTGATCAGTGCATGATCCACAACGTGATTAGTGCATGATCAGTCATGTAATCACTGTATGATCAGCCACGTGATAAGTGCAAGAACAGCCACGTGATCAGTGCATGATCCACAATGTGATTAGTTCATGATCAGTCATGTGATCAGTGTATGATCAGCCACGTGATCAGTGCATCATCCACAACGTGATTAGTGCATGATCAGCCACGTGATCAGTGCATGCACACTCACGTGATTGGAGTCTGATCAGCTTCGTGATCAGTGCATGATCAGGCACGTGATCAGTGCATGATCAGTCACGTGATCACTGTATGAACAGCCACGTGATCAGTGCATGATAGCGACGTGTCTAGTGCATGATCAGTCACGTGATCAGTGCATGATAGCCACGTGATCAGTGCATGATCAGTCACGTGATTAGGGCATGATTTGTCTCTTGATCAGTGTATAATATCCACGTGATCAGTTCATGCGCCGTCATGTGATCAGTGCATGATACCCAACGTGATCAGTGCATGATCAGCACGTGACCAATGCATGATCAGGCACGTGATCAGTGTATCATCAGCCACGTGGTCAGTGCATGATAGCCACGTGACTAGTGCATGATCAGTCACGTGATCAGTGCAGGATCCACAATGTGATTAGTGCATGATCAGTCATGTAATCACTGTATGCTCAGCCACGTGATCAGTGCATGATCAAGCACTTTATCAGTGCATGATCAGACACATGATCAGTGCATGATCAGTCACGTGATCAGTGTATAAACATCCACATGATCAGTGCATGCACAGTCAAGTGGTCAGTGTATTACAGCCATGTGATCAGTGCATGATCAGCCAGGTAAACAGTGCATGATAGCCACCTGACCATTGCATGATCAGCAACATGGTTAGTGCATGCACTGAAGAAGACACGTGATCAGTGCATGATCATGCACGTGAAGAGTGCATACCCTCACCCTAACATCAGTG
>NW_020190392.1:0-15223 GCF_002263795.3 Bos taurus
TGATCACGTAACTGATTATGCACTGATGCGTAGCTGTCATGCACTGATCACATGACTGCGCATGCTATGATCACGTGACTGATCATGCACTGATCACGTGCTTGATCATACACTGATCACATGGCTGATCATGCACTGTTCACGTGGCTGATCATACACTGATCACGTGTCTGCGCATGCACTGATCACGTGACCGATCATGGACTGATCACGTGGCTATCATGCACTGATCACGTGTCTATCATGCACTGGTCACATGACTGCGCATTAACTGAACACGTACCTATTCATGCACTGTTGACGTACCTATCATGCACTGATCACGTGGCTGATCATGCATTGATCAAGGGACTAATTATGCACTGATTGCGTAGCTGTCATGCACTGATCACATGACTGCACATGCACTGATCACGTGACTAATCATGCACTGATCACGTTGCGTATCATGCACTGATCACATGACGGCGCATGAAATGATCACGTGGATATTATACACTGATCAGGTGACAAATCATGCACTAATCACGTGACTGATCATGCACTGATCAAGTGGCTATCATGAACTGATCACGTGACTGATCATACACTAGTCACGTGGCTATCATGCACTGATCACGTGGCTGATCATACACTGATCACGTGACTGATCATGCACTGATCCCGTGCCTGATCATTCACTGATCACGTGCATGATGATGCACTGATCAGGTGACTGATCATCCACTGATCACGTGCCTGATCATGCACTGATCACGTGGCTGAATATGCACTGATAACATGGCTATCATACACAGATCACATGACTAATCATGCTCTCTTCATGGGCCTGATCATGCACTGATCACGTGGCTGATTATGCACTGATCACGAAGCTGATCATACACTGATCACGTGACAATGCATGCACTAATCACATGGCTTATGATGCACTGCTCACGTGGGTGATCGTGCACTAAACACGTGGCTGATCATACCCTGATCCGTGGCTGATCATGCACTGATCACGTTGTGGATCATGCAGTGATCACGTGGCTGATAATACAGTGATCACGTGGCTGATCATGCACTGATCACGTGGATGATCATACAATGATCACATGACTGAACATGCACTGATCACGAGCCTGACCATGCACTGATCACGTGGCTGATCATTCAATGATCATGAAGCTGATCATACACTGATCACATGACTCTGCATGCATGATCACGTGGCTCATATTGCACTGATCATGTGGCTGATCATACACTGATCACGTGGCTGATCATGCAGCAATCACGGTGCGGATTATGCACTAATCACTGGTTGAGCATACACTGATCATGTGTGTATCATGCACTGATCACGTAGTGTGCATTAACTGAACACGTACCTGTTCATGCACTGTTTACGTGGCTATCATGCACTGATCACGTGGCTGATCATGCATTGATCACGTAACTGTGCATGCACTGATCACTTGGCTGATCTTGCACTGTTCATGTGGCTGATCATGCACTTGATCACGTGGTTTGTCATATCACCCTGATTCACATGGCTTGATCAATGAACTAATTCACGAAAGCTGATCATCACATTAATCACCGTGACTGTGCATGCACTGATAACGTGGCTGAATCATACAACTGATCACGTTGGCCTTGATCATGACACTGATCACGAGACGGGCACATGCACTGATCAACGTGGCAGAATTCCATTGCACTGATCATGAAGCTGATCATACACTTGATCACAAGGGAACTGTGAATGCAACTGATTATTTGGTTGGTCAGTCCCTTGCAGGCTGATCAACCTCGCTGATCACGGCTACTGATATACTTGCTAATCATAGCATCTGATCACGTGACTGATTCATGCCCTTCTTCAGCGTGCCTGATAATCAAACTGATCACGTGGCTGACCATGCACTGATCACGAAGCTGATCATACACTGATCACCTGACTGTGCATGCATGAAAACGTGGCTGAACATGCAATGATCACATGGGAGATCATGCACTGATCACGTGGCTGATCATTCACTCTTCACTTGTCTGATCATGCACTGATCACGTCGCTGACCATGCACTGATCACGAAGCTGATCATACACTGATCACCTGACTGAGTATGCACTGATCACGTGTCTGAACATCATGATCACGTGGCTGATCATGCACTGATCACGAGAGTTGATCATACACTGATTACGTGACTGTGCATACACTGATCACGTGCCTGATCATGCACTAATCACGTGGCTGATCATGCACTGCATCACGTGGGTGACATGCACTCTTCACTTGCCAGATCATTGCATTGATAACGTGGCTGACCATGCACTGAATTATTGGCTGATAATGCACTGAAGACGAAGCTGATCATACACTGATCATGGGACAATGCATGCAACTGATCACGTGGCTGATCATGCACTGATCACGTGGGGGTGATCATGCTCTGATCATGTGGCTGATCATACACTGATCACGTGACTGATCATGCATTTGATCACGTGGCTCTTCATGCACTGATCACAAAGCTGATCATACACTGATTACATGACTGTGCATGCACTGATCTACTTTGGCTGATCTTGCACTGTTCATGTGGCTGATCATGCACTGATCACGTGGTTGATCATACACTGATCACGTGCCTGATCATAACACTGATCACGAGACGGCACATGCACTGATCTCCTGGCAGATCATGCACTGATCATGAAGCTGATCATACACTGATCACGGGACTGTGCATGCACTGATCATGTGGTTGATCCTGCACTGATCACCTGGCTGATCACGCACGATATACTTGCTATCATACACTGATCACGTGACTGATCATGCCCTCTTCACGTGCCTGATAATAAACTGATCATGTGGCTGACCATGCACTGATCACGAAGCTGATGATTCACTGATCACCTGACTGTGCATGCACTGAAACATGGGCTGAACATGCAATGATCACATGGGAGATCATGCACTGATCACGTGGCTGATCATTCACTCTTCACTTGTCTGATCATGCACGGATCACGTGGCTGACCATGCACTGATCACGAAGCTGATCATACACTGATCACCTGACTGTGCATGCACCTGATCACGTGGCTGAACATCAATGATCACGTGGCTGATCATGCACTGATCACGAAGTTCATCATACACTGATTAGGTGACTGTGCATGCACTGATCACGTGCCTGATCATGCAACTAATCACGTGGCTGATCATGCACTGATCACGTGGGTGATCATAGCACTCTTCACTTGCCAGATCATGCATTGATAACGTGGCTGACCATCGGCACTGATCATGTGGCGATAATGCACTGAAGACGAAGCTGATCATACACTGATCATGGGACAATGCATGCACTGATCAGGTGGCTGATCATGCACTGATCACGTGGGTGATCATGCTCTGATCATGTGGCTGATCATACACTGATCACGTGACTGATTAGGCACTAATCACGTTGCGGATCATGCACTGATCACGCCAGCTGATCATACACTGATCATGAGGCTGTTTCATGCACTCATCACGTGTCTGATCATACACTGATCACATTACTGAAAATGCACTGATCACGTGACTTATCATGCACTGATCACGTGGCTCATCATGCACTGATCACGAAGCTGAACATGCACTGATTACGTAACTGTGCATGAACTGATCACTTGGCTGATCTTGCACTGTTCATGTGGCTGATCAAGCAATGATCAGGTCGTTTATCATACACTGATCACGTGGCTGTTTATGAATTAATCACGAAGCTGATCATACACTGATCACGTGACTGTGGATGCACTGATCATGTGCCTGATCATACACTGATCACGAGACTGCACATGCACTGATCACGTGGCTGATCATGAACTAATCACGAAGCTGATCATACACTGATCACGTGACTGTGGATGCACTGATCACGTGGCTGATCATGCACTGATCACGTGGCTGATCATGCACTGATCACGTCGGAGATCATGCACAGATCACGTGGCTGATCATGCACTCTTCACGTGCCTGATGATGCACTGATCACGTGGCTGACCATGCACTGATCACGAAGCTGATCATACACTGATCACAGTGTCTGTGCTTGCACTGAACCCAGGTGAGCTGAACATTCAATGATTCGAGGCTGATCATGCACTGATCACTGAAGCTGAGTCATACAATGGACATGGTGACTGTGCATGCACTGATCACGTGGCTGAAACATGCACTGATCACGTGGGTATCCTGCACTGATCACGACCTTGGCTGATCAACACTGATCACGCGTGGACTGATCATGCACTTATCACGTGGCGGATCATGCACTGATCACGGCAGCTGATCAATGAGACTGATCATGAGGCCGTTCATTGGCTCCTCATCACGTGTCTGATCATCACACTGATCACATTACGGATAATAGCACTGGAACACGTGCCTGATCATGCACTGGAACACGTGGCTCCATCATGCACTGATGAGAAGCTGATCCTACACTTGATTACCCGTGACTGTGCATGCACTGATCACTTGAGCTGATCTTGCACTGTGCATCGTGGTTGGATCATGGCCACGGCTGATCATGCACTGATCACGTGGGTGATCATGCACTGATCACCATGGCTGATCATACACTGATCACGTGCCTGATCAGGCACTGATCATGTGGCTGATCATGCACTGAAGACGAAGCTGATCATACACTGATCATGGGGACCATGCATGCAATGATCACGTGGCTGATTATGCACTGATCAGGTGGGTGGATCATCCTCTGATCTCATGGCTGATCATACACTGATCACGTAACTGATCATGCACTAATCACGTTGCGGATCATGCACTGATCACGCGGCTGATCATACACTGATCATGAGGCTGTTCATGCACTCATTACGTGTCTGATCATACACTGATCACATTACTCAAAATGCACTGATCACGTGCCTGATCATGCACTGATCACATGGCTTATCATGCACTGATCACGAAGCTGAACATGCCACTGATTACGTGACTGTGCATGAACTGATCCTTGGCTGATCTTGGCACTGTTCCTGTGGCTGATCATGCAACGATCAAGTGGTTTATGATACACTGATCACGTGGCTGTTCATGAATTAATCACGAAGCTGATCATACACTGATCACGTGACAGTGCATGCACTGAACACGTGCCTGATCATACACTGATCACGAGACTGCACATACACTGATCACGTGGCTGATCATGAACTGATCACGAAGCTGATAATACACTGATCACGTGGCTGATCATGCACTGACACGTCGGAGATCAAGCACAGATCACGTGGCTGATCATGCACTCTGCACGTGCCTGATGATGCAATGATTATGTGGCTGACCATGCACTGATCACGAAGCTGATCATACACTGATCACGTGTCTGTGCATGCACTGAACCCGTGGCTGAACATGCAATGATTACGAAGCTGATCATGCACTGATCACGATGCTGATCATACAATGGACATGTGACTGTGCATGCACTGATCACGTGGCTGAACATAGAATGATCACGTGACTGTGCATGAACTGATCATGTGGCTGAACATGCACTGATCACGTGGGTGATCATGCACTGATCACATGGATGATCATACACTGATCACGTGACTGATCATGCACTTATCACGTTGCGGATCATGCACTGATCACGCAGCTGATCATAGACTGATCATGAGGCTGTTCATGCACTCATATCGTGTCTTATCATACACTGATCACATTACGGATAATGCACTGAACACGTGCCTGTTCATGCACTGAACACGTGGCTCATCATGCACTGATGAAGAAGCTGATCATACACTGATTACCTGACTGTGCATGCACTGATCACTTGGCTGATCTTGCACTGTGCATGTGGCTGATCATGCACTGATCACGTGGCTGATCATGCACTGATCACGTGGGTGATCATGCTCTGATCACGTGGCTGATCATACACTTATCACTTGACTGATCATGCACTAATCCCGTTGCCGATCATGCACTGATCACGCAGCTGATCATACACTGGTCATGAGGCTGTTCATGCACTCATCACGTGTCTGATCATACACTGATCACATTACTGAAAATGCACTGATCACGTGACTCATCATGCACTGATCACGTGGCTTATCATGCACTGATGAATAAGCTGATCATACACTGATTACTTGACTGTGCATGCACTGATCACTTGGCTGATCTTGCACTGTTCATGTGGCTGATAATGCACTGATCACGTGACTGATCATGCACTGATGACGTGGGTGATCATGCTGTGATTACGTGGCTGATCATACACTGACCACGTGACTGATCATGCACTAATCACGTTGCGGATCATGCACTGATCATGCAGCTGATCATACACTGACCATGAGGCTGTTCATGCACTCATCATGTGTCTGATTATACACTGATCACATTACTGATAATGCACTGAACAGGTGCCTGATCATGCACTGATCACATGGCTGATCATGCACTGATCACGAAGCTGATCATACACTGATCTCGTGACAGTGCATGCACTGATCACGTGGCTGATCATGCACTCATCACCTGGCTGATCATGCAGTGATAACTTTGCTATCATACACTTATCACGTGACTGATCATGCACACTTGACGTGCCTGATCATGGACTGGTCACGTGGCGGACCATGCACTGATCACGAAGCTGATCATACACTGATCACGTGACTGTTCATGCAATGACCATGTGGCTGAACATGCAATGATCACGTGGCTGACCATGCACTGATCACGTGGTTGATCATGCACTTATCACTTTGGAGATCATGCACTGATCACGTGGCTGATCATGCACTCTTCACGTGCCTGATCATGCACTAATAATGTGGCTGACCGTGCACTGATCACGAAGCTGATCATGCACTGATCACATGGCTGATCATACACTGATCACGTGACTGATCATGCACTAATCACGTTGCGGATCATGCACTGATCACGCGGCTGATCATAGACTGATCATGAGGCTGTTCATGCACTCATCACGTGTCTGATCATACACTGATCACATTACGGATAATGCACTGAACACGTGCCTGATCATGCATTGATCAGGTGGCTCATCATGCACTGATCACGTGGCTCATCATGCACTGATGAAGAAGCTGATCATACACTGATTACCTGACTGTGCATGCACTGATGACTTGGCTGATCTTGCACTGTTCATGTGGCTGATCATGCACTGATCACGTGGTTGATCATACACTGATCACGTGGCTGATCATGAACTACTCACTAAGGTGGTCATACACTGATCACCTGACTGTGCATGCACTAATCACAAGGCTGATCATGCACTGATGACGTGGCTGATCATGCACTGATCACTTGCCTGATAATACACTGATCACGAGACTGCACATGCACTGATCACGTGGTTGATCATGCACTGATCATGAAGCTGATCATACACTGATCACGTGACTGTGCATGCACTGATCAGTGGCTGATCATGCACTGATCACGAAGCTGATCATACATTGATCACCTGACTGTGCATGCACTGATCACGTGGCTGACCATGCACTGATGACGAAGCTGATCATACACTGATCACCTGACTGTGCATGCACTGATCACGTGGCTGAACATGCAATGATCACGTGGGAGAACATGCACTAATCACGTGGCTGATCATTCACTCTTCACTTGCCTGATCAAGTACTGACTCACGTGCCTGACCAGGCACTGATCACGTGGCTGATCATTCACTGATCACGAAGCTGATCATACACTGATCACGTGACTGTGCATGCACTGACCATGTGGCTGAACATGCACTTATCACGTGGATGATCATGCGATGATAACCTGGCTATCATACACTGATCACGTGACTGATTATGCACTCTTCACGTGCCTGATCATGCACTGATCACTGGCTGATAATGCACTGATCACGTGCCTGATCATGCACTGATCACATGGCTGATCATACACTGAACACGTGCGTGATCATACACTGATCACGTGACCCATCATGCACTGATCATGAAGCTGATCATACACTTATTTCCTGACTGTGCATGTACTGATCATTGGCTGATCTTGCAGTGTTCATGTGGCTGATCATGCACTGATCAAGTGGTTGATCATACACTGATCACGTGGCTGATCATGATCTAATCACGAAGATGATCATACACTGATCACGTGACTGTACATGCACTGATCACAAGGCGATCATTGCACTGATCACGTGGCTGATCATGCACTGATCACGTGGCTGATCAGGCACTGATCAGGAAGCTGATCATACACTGATCACGTGACTGTGCATGCACTGATCACGTGGCTCATCATGCACTGATCACCTAGCTGATCATGCATTGATAAACTTGCTGTCATACACTGATTACGTGACTGATCATGCACTCTTCACGAGCCTGATCATGCACTGATCACGTGCTGACCATGCACTGATGACGAAGCTGATCATACACTGATCACGTGACTGTTCATGCACTGATCACTTGGCTGAAAATGCAATGATCACGTGGCTGATCATGGGCTGATCACGTGGCTGATCATGCACTCATCACGTGGGAGATCATGCACTGATCATCTGGCTGTCCATGCACTGATCAGGAAGCTGATCATACGCTAATCACGTGACTGTGCATGCACTGATCTCATGGCTCATCATGCACTGATCACGTGACTGACTCTGCGGGGTCACGTGGCTATCATGCACTGATCACGTGGCTGATCATACCCTGATCTCTAAGCTGATCATACACGATCACGTGACTGATCATGCACTGATTAATCATGTGCTGGTCACCTGGCTATCATGCCCTGATCACGTGGCTGATCATACACTGATCATGTGACTGATCATGCACTGATCACATGCCTGATCATGCACTGATCACATGCCTGATCATGCACTGATCACGTGACTGATCATGCACTCATCACCTGCCTGATCATGCACTCATCACGTGGCTGAACATGCACTGATCACGAAGCTGATCATACACTGGTCACGTGACTGTGCATGCACTGATCACGTGACTGATCATGCACTGATCACGTGGCTGACCATGCACTGATAACGTAGCTATCATGCAATGATCACATGGCTAACATGCACTGATCCCATGGCTCATCATGCACTGATACGTCATTGATCATGCAGGGGTCACGTGGCTATCATGCACTGATCACGTGGCTGATCATACACTGATCATGGGACTGATTATGCACTGATCTCGTGCCTGATCATGCACTTATCACGTGACTGATCATGCATTCATCACCTGCCTGATCGTGCACTGATCACGTGGCTGATCGTGCACTGATCACGATGCTGATCATACACTGGGTCACATGACTGTGCATGCACTGATCACGTGGCTGATCATACAGTGATAACGTGGCTGATCATGCACTGATTACGTGGCTGATCATGCTCTGATCACGGTGCTATCATGCATTGATCACATGGCTATTGCACTGATCCCATGGCTCATCATGCACTGATCACGTGACTGATCATGCACTGATCTCGTGGTTGATGATGCACTGATCATGAAGCTGATCATACACTGATCACGTGACTGTGCATGCACTGATCACGTGACTGATCATGCACTGATCCCATGGCTGATCATGCACTGATCATGTGACTGATCATACACTGGTCACGTGGCTATCATGCACTGATTACTGGCTGATCATTCACTCTTCACTTGCCTGATCAAGCAATGATCACGTGCCTGACCAGGCACTGATCACGTGGCTGACCATGCCCTGATCACGAAGCTCATCATACACTGATCACGTGACTGTGCATGCACTGACCATGTAGCTGAACATGCACTTATCACGTGGATGATCATGCGCAGATAACCTGGCTATCAACACTGATCACGTGACTGATTATGCACTCTTCACGTGCCTGATCATGCACTGATCACTTGGCTGATAATGCACTGATCACCTGCTGATCATGCATGATCACATGGATGATCATACACTGACACGTGCGTGATCATGCACTGATCACGTGACCCATCATGCACTGATCACGAAGCTGATCATACACTGATTACCTGACTGTGCATGTACTGATCACTTGGCTGATCTTGCACTGTTCATGTGGCTGATCATGCACTGATCAAGTGGTTGATCATACACTGATCACGTGGCTGATCATGATCTAATCACGAAGGTGATCATACACTGATCACGTGACTGTACATGCACTGATCACAAGGCTGATCATAACACTGATCACGTGGCTGATCATGCACTGATCACGTGCCTGATCATACAGTGATCACGACACTGCACATGCACTGATCACGTGGCTGATCAGGCACTGATCACGAAGCTGAAATGCAGTGATCACGTGCCTGATAATGCACTGATCACGTGGCTCATCATGCACTGATCACGAAGCTGATCATACCTGATTACGTGACTGTGCGTGCACTGATACATTGGATGATTTGCACTGTTCATGGTGGTGATCATGCACTGATCACGTGGTGATCATACTGATCACGTGGTCTTGAACTAATCCGAAGCTGATCATACACTGATCACGTGACTGTGGATGCACTGATCCCTTGGTGAACATGCAAAGATCACTGGCTGATCATGCACTGATCAGGAAGCTCATCATACACTGATTACGTGACTGTGTACACAATCACTTGATGATCTTGCACTGTTCATTAGTGCTGATCATGCACTGATCACCGTGGTTGATCATACACTGATCACGTGGCTGATCATGAACTAATCACGAAGCTGATCATACACTGTCACGTGACTCTGCATGCACTGATAACGTGGCTGATCATGACTGATCACAGAAGCTGAATCATACACTGGTCACGGACTGTGCATGCACTGATCACGTTGCTGAACATACAGTGACACGTGGCTGATCATCCACTGATTACATGGCTGATCATGCACTGATCACGTAGCTATTCATTGCACTGATAACAATGGCTATCATTGCATCTGATCACGTGGCTGATCATACACTGATCATTGAGGCTGTGAATGCACTCATCACGTGTGTCTGATTCATTACACTGATCACTTTTTCTGATAATGCACATGAACACGTGCCTGATTCATGCACTGGTCACGTGGCTCATCATGCACTGATCACGAAGCTCATCATACACTGATTATATGTGACTGTGCCATGCACTGATCACTTGACTGATCTGTGCACTGTTCATGTGGCTGATCATGCACTGATCACCGTGGTTGATCATACACTTGATCACGTGGCTGATCATGAACTAATCACGAAGGTGATCATACACTGAATCACGTGGCTCTGCATGCACTGATAAGTTGGCTGATCATACCACTGATCACGTGCCCTGATCATACACTGATCACGAGACGGCACATGCACTGATCACGTGGGTGGATCATAGAAGTGATCACGTGGCTGATCATGCACTGATTAGGTGGCTGATCATGCATTGATCACGTGACTGATTATGCACTGATTGCGTAGCTGTCATGCCTCTGATCACATAGACGTTCGCATGCCATGATCATGTTGACTGATCATGCACTGATCATGAGGCAGATGATGCACTGATTACATGGTTAATCATACACTAACCACTGGCTGATCATGCACTAATCACTTTGCGGATCATGCACTGACACGAAGTTGATCTTACACGGATCACGTTACTGTGCATGCACTGATCACGTGGCTGATCATGCACTGATCATGTGGCAGATCATGCACTGATCACGTGGTTAATCATACACTAAACCAAGTGGCTGATCATGCACTAATCACGTTGTGGAGCATGCACTGATCATGTGGCTGATCATAACACTGATCACGTCGCTGATCAGGAACTGATCACGTGACTTAGCATGCAGTGATCTTCGTGTCTGAATGGTGCTGATCATGTGACTAATCAGAACTGATACGTGGCTAAATGCACTGATCACGTGACTGCGCATGCACTGATCATGTGGATGATCATACACTGATCACGTTCTGATCATTCACTGATCACGTGGTATCATGCACTGATCACGTGACTGCACTGCACTGTTCACGTAATTGTAGGCAATGATCACGTGGCTATCATGCACTGACCACGTGTCTATCATGCACTGAACTCGTGCTGATCATACACTGATCACGTGTCTGCCCATGACGAATCACGTGACTGCACATTCACTGACCACGTAATTGAAGGCAATGATAACGTGGCTGTCATGCACTGATTCACGGGCTGATCATGCACTCCTCATGTGACTGAGCATGCACTGATCACGTAGATGATATGCATTGATCACTTGTCTATCATGCACTGAACACATGGCTGTTCATACACTGATCCTCGTGTCTGCACATGCACTGATCACGTGACTGGCATTACTGACACGTACCTGTTCATGCACTGTTGACCTGGCTATGCGTGCACTGATTACATGTCTATCATTCATGATCACATGATCCGCATGAACTGAACACTACCTGTTCATGCAATGTTTACGTGGCTATCATGCACTGTTCAGTGGCTGATCATGCATTGATCACGTGACTGATTATGCACTGATTACATAGCTGTCATGCACTGATCACATGACTGCGCATTCCATGATCAGTGACTGATCATGCACTGATTACCTTGCGTATCATGCACTGATCACCTGACGGCGCATTAACTGATCACGTGGATATTATACACTGATCAAGTGACAGATATCACTTAATCACGTGGCTGACCATGCACTGGTCTTGTGACTGAGCATGCACTCATCACATAGCTATCATGCATTGATCACTTGGCTATCATGCACTCAACACGTGGATGACATACATGATCACGTGATTGCACATGCACTGATCACGTGGCTGATCATACAGTGATCATGTGGCTGAATATGCACTGATTACGTGGCTGATCATGCACAGATCACGTAGCTATCATGCACTGAACACATGGCTATCATGCACTGATCACGTGACTGATCATGCACTGATCACGTCGTGATCATCCATAATCACGTGCCTGATATGCATGATCACGTGGCTGATTATGCATTGATCACGAAGCTGATCATACACTGATCTACGTGACAATGCATGACTAATCACATGCTTATGATCATGTCAGTGGTGATCCTGCACTCATCACGTGGCTGATCATACCCTGATCACGTGGCTGATATGCACTGATTACGTTGTGGATCATGCACTGATCAGTGGCTGATAATAAGTGATCACGTGGCTGATCATGCACTGATCACGTGATGATCATACAATGATCACATGATGATCATGCACTGATCACTAGCCTGACCATGCACTGATCACGTGCTGAACATGCACTGATCATGAAGCTGATCATACACTGATCACATGACTCTGCATGCAATGCTCACGTGGCTCATATTGCACGATCACGTGGCTGATCATACACTGATCACGTGGCTGATCATGCAGTAATCACGGTGCGGATTATGCACTAATCACGTGGTTGATATACACTGATCCGTGTCTATCATGCACTGATCACATGACTGTGCATTAACTGACGTACCTGTTCATGCACTGTTTACATGGCTATCATGCACTGATCACGTGGCTGATCATGCATTGATACGTAACTGATTATGCACTGTTGGCGTAGCTGTCATGCACTGATCACATGACTGATCATGCACTGATCACGTGCCTGATCATGAACTGATCACGTGCCTGATCATGCACTGATCACGTGGCTGATCATGCACTGATCACGTGGCTTATCATGCACTGATCACGAAGCTGATCATACATTTAACATCTGACTGTGCATGCACTATCACAGGGCTGATCATGCACTGATTATGGGTGATCATGTGCTGATCACGTGGCTATCATGCACTAATCACGTTGCTTACCATGCACTGATCAAGTGTCTATCATGCAATGTTCACGTGGCTGATCATACACTCTTCACATGCCTGCGCATGCACTGATCACGTGACTGATCATGCTCTGATCACGTGGCTATCATGCACTCATCACGTGTCTATCATGCACTGAACACGTGGCTGATCATACACTGACCACGTGTCTTCGCATGCACTAATCACATGACTGCACATGCACTGAGCACGTAATTATAGGCAATGATCAGGTGGCTACCATGCACTGATCAAGTGTCTGATCATGCAATGCTCATGTGAGTCATGCTACACTAATGACGTAGCTATCATGCATTGATCACGGTGTTATCATGCTCTGATCACGTGGCTGATCATAGAGTGATCACGTGGCTGATCATGCACTGATTAGGTGGCTGATCATGCATTGATACGTGACTGATTATGCACTGAATGCGTAGCTGTCATGCCCTGATCACATGAGTTCGCATGCCATGATCATGTGACTGATCATGCACTGATCATGAGGCAGATGATGCACTGATTACGTGGTTAATCGTACACTAACCACGTGCTGATCATGCACTAATCATTTGCGGATCATGCACTGATAAGAGCTGATCTTACATGGATCACTTACTGTGCATGCACTGATCACGTGGCTGATCATGCATGATCATGTGGCAGATCATGCACTGATCACGTGGTTAATCATACACTAACCAAGTGGTGATCATGCACTAATCACGTTGTGGAGCATGCACTGATCATGTGGCTTCATCATACACTGAATCACGTCGCTGATCAGGAACTGATCACGTGACTTAGCATGCAGTGATCTCGTGTCTGAATGGTGCTGATCATGTGACTAATCAAGAACTGATCACGTGGCTATAATGCACTGATCACGTGACTGCACATGCACTGATCATGTGGAGGATCATGACACTGATCACGTTACTGATCAGGCACTGATCACGTGACTGATCATTCACTGATCACGTGGCTATCATGCACTGATCACGTGACTGCACATGCACTGTTCACGTAATTGTAGGCAATGATCACGTGGCTATCATGCACTGATCACGTGTCTATAATGCACTGAACTCGTGGCTGATCATACACTGATCACGTGTCTGCCCATGCACGAATCACGTGACCGCACATTCACTGACCACGTAATTGAAGGCAATGATAACGTGGCTGTCATGCACTGATCACATGACTGCGCATGCTATGATCACGTGACTGATCATGCACTGATCACGTGCCTGATCATGAACTGA
>NW_020190393.1:0-39829 GCF_002263795.3 Bos taurus
CCGTGCATATCAGCCTACTATCAGTGCATGATCAGCCACCGTGATCATTTGCATGTTGAGCCGCATTGACCACAATCGTGATCAGTGTATGATAGCTTCTTGATCAGTGCATGATAAGCCACTGGTGATCATTGCATTCAGCCACGGGATCAGTGAGCACAGACACTTGACATGTAGATCAGCTTCGTGATCAGTGCATGAATTCAGCCACGTGATCAGTTGCATGATTTCAAAGTGAATCAGTGCATTTATCAGCCCGGTGATCAGTGCATTATCAGGCCACGTGATCATTGCATGTTCAGCCACATTGACAGTTGCATGCACAGTCACGTTGATCAGTGAATGATCAGCTTCTGTGATCATGTGCATGGTCAGCCACTGTATCAGTGCATGCACAAGTCCACGTGATCAGTGCATGATAAGCATACGTGAGGTTGGCATGATCTGTGCCACGTGTCAATGCATGATCCTCCCACGTGATCAGTGCATGATCAGACACGTGATCATTGCATGATTGAGCAACGTGGATCATGTGTATGATTCAGCTTCTTGATCGGGCATGATAAGCCACGTGATCATTGCATGTTGCAGCCACGGGATCAGTGCATTGCCAACAGGGGGACACTTGATCACGTGTATTGATCAGCTTCTGTGATCAGTGCATGATCAGCCACGTTGATCAGTGCATGATCAGCCACATGATCATGCATGTTCGATGCCACCATTGGACAGTGCGATGCACAGTCACGTAATCAGTGTATGATCAGCTTCGTGATCAGTGCATGGTCAGTGACTTGATCAGTGCATGCACGAGTCACGTGATCAGTGTATGATCAGCTTCGTGATCAGTGCATTTGGTTCAAGCACTTGATCAGTGCATGCACATCACGTGATCAGTGTATGATCAGCTTCTTGATCAGTGCGATGGTCCAGGACAATTGATCAGTGCATGCACAGTCACTGTGATTCATATGTCAGCTTCGTGACCGTGCATTGATGGTGCCACGTATCAGTGCATGATCAAGGCACGTGTTCAGTGCATTATCAGTAAATGTGATCAGTGTATGATCAACACGTGATGGTGCATGAACAGCCTCATGATCAGTGTATGATCCAGCCATGCTGATCAGTTGCATTATAGCCTGTTATCAGCTGCATGATAGCTACGTGATCAGTGCATTGATCAGGCCGTATGTTAATCAGGATGCATGATCAGCCCACGTATCACTGTATGATCAGCCACGTTGATCAGTGCATCACAGTCTCGCGTGACCAGGTATGATCAAGCTTCGTGATCAGTGAATGATAAGCCACGTGGCATCATTGCATGTTCAGCCACGGGATCAGGGCATGCCACAGGACACGTGATTCAGTGTATGATCAACTTCTTGATCAGTGCCACTGGTCAGCCACGTTCGATCAGTGGCATGCATGCAGCACGTGAAAAGTGCATGATCGTGCTACGTGTTGGCCAATGGCATGATCTCCACGTGATCAGTGCATTGACAGCCACGTATCAGTGCATGATCAGCCACGTGATCATTGCATGTTGAGCCACCGTGATCAGTGGTATGATCAGCTTCTTTGATCAGTGCATGGTACAGCCACGTATCCGGTGCATGATTTTTTCAGCACTGATAATTGCATGTTGAGCCACCGTTGATCAGTGTATTGATCAGCTTTTCTTGATCAGTGTAATGATCAGCTTCGTGATAAGTTGCATGGTCAGCCGCCTGATCAGTGCGATGAGTCAGGCACGTGAAGAGTGCATGATCAGCCACGTGATCAGGGCATGATCTCGAAATGATCAGTGCATTGATCAGCCACGTTGATCAGTGCATGATCAGCCAAATGATCATTGCATGTTCAGGCCACATTGAACAGTGCATGCACAGTCACCGTGATCAGGTGTTGATCAGCTTCGTGATCAGTGCTGGTCAGCCACATTGATCAGTGCATGCACCAGTCACGGTGATCGTGTATTGATCAGCTTCTTGATTAGTTCAGGATCAGCCAACGCTGATCAGTGAATGATCAATCCACGTGATCACTGCATGATCAGCCACATGATCAGTGCAAGATCAGCCAAGTGATCAGCATGTCACAGTCACGTAATCAGTGTATGATCAGCTTCAGTGATCACTGCGAGGCCCCTGTGCATGATGAGCGACGTGGGGGATTCAGTTGTATGATCAGGCAACGTGTTCAGTGGCATTATTCAGTAATGTGATCAGTGTATGATCAGGACACGTGATGAGTGCATAAACAGCCCTCATGATCAGTGTATGATCAGCCGATGTCGATAAGTGCATGATGGCCATGTTTATCCAGGTTGCATGATTAGCTACTGATTCAGTGCCATGATCAGCCATGTAGTCAGTGCATGATCAGCCACGTGATTAGTGTATGACAGCCTCGTGATCAGTGCATGCACAGTCACGTGACCAGTGTATGATCACCTCGTGGTCAGTGCATGATCAGCCACGTGATCAATGATATTGCATCTCAACCAGCGTCGATCACTGTCATGTTCAGCACCTATATGAACAGTTGAAAATTTCAGCCAGTTATCAGTGCATGCACAGTCACGTAGTCAGTGTATGGATCAGCTCGTGATCAGTGCATGTTGAGGCCACGTGATCAGTTGCATGATCAGGCACGTGACCAGTGCATTTCAGTAATTGTGATCAGTTGTATTGATCAGAACGTATGAGTGCATGAACAGCCTCATTGATCAGTGTATGTCAGGCTTTTCCGTGATTCACGCTGCATGATTCAGCCACTTGATCATTGTATGCTTCAGCCAGGTGATTTCAGAAAATGCACAG
Source organism: Bos taurus (assembly GCF_002263795.3). NCBI lineage: Eukaryota > Metazoa > Chordata > Mammalia > Artiodactyla > Bovidae > Bos > Bos taurus. The sequence continues at coordinate 2,829 of NW_020190393.1, forward strand.
TCCACGTGATCAGTGCATGATCAGCTCGTGATCACGTGCATTGGTCAGCCACGTTAGATCCAGTGCCATGTTCAGCCACTGTGAAGAAGTGCGATGATCAGCCATTGTGATCAGTGCATTGATCTCCCACGTGATCAGTGCATGGTCAACCACGTGATCAGTGCATGTTCAGCCACGTGATCAAGCATGCACAGTCACGTGATCAGTGTATGAAGCAGCTTTCGTGTTCATTGGCATGGTCAGCCACGTAATCAGTGCATTCAGCAGGCACGTGAAGCAGTGCCTGATCAGCCATATGATCATTGTATGATCTCCCACGTAATCAGTGCATTGATCAGCCACGGTGATCAGTGCATGATCAGTCTTCGTCATCAGTGCAATGGTCAGCCACGTGATCAGTGCATGATCAGGCACGTGATGAGTGACTGATCAGCACGTGATCATGCATTGATCAGCCACGTGATCATTGCATGTTCAAGCCACGTGATCAGTGCATGCACAGTCACGTGATCAGGGGTATGATCAGCTTCTCGTCAATCAGTTGGCATGGTCAGCCACGTGAAGCGAATGATTCAGCACATGAAGAGTACATTATCAGTCACGTAATTAAGTGTATTGAAAAGCAAGGTATCTGTGCATGATTCAGCCAGGTGTTCAGTGAATATGAGCCACGTGATAAGTGCATGCGAGTCACGTGATCAAGTGTATTGATCAGCTTCGTGATCAGTGCATGGTCAGCACTAGATCAGTGCATGATCAGGCACCTGAAGAGTGCATTGATAAGCCACGTGAAGCAGTGATGATCTCCAAATTGATCAGTGCATGATCAGCCACGTGATCAGTGCATGATCAGCCACCATGATCATTTGCATTGTTCAGCCACATTGACAGTGCATGTCCACAGGCACGTTTATCAGATGATGGTCAGCCACGTGATTTCAGTAGCATGCACAGGTCCCGGTGATCAGTGTATGATCAGCTTCATGATCTATTGCATATCCAAGCACCGTGATCAGTGCATGTGCAGTCTCGTGATCAGTGTACTGATCAAGGCACATGGATCATGCATTATCCAGCCACGTTGGTCAGTGCAGGGTCAGCCTACGTGATCAGTGCATGCACAGTTCATGTGACAGTGTATGATCAGCTTCGATGATTAGTGTTCATGATCAGCCCACGGTCATCAGATGTGTGATCAACACGCTGATCAGTGATGATTCAGCCACATGAAACACGTGCAAGATCATGGCCAAAGTGATCAGTGCATGCACAGTCACGTAAGTCAGTGTTATTGATGCAGGCTTCGTGGATCCGTGAATGATGAGCCACGTTATCAAGTTGCATGATCAGGCACGTGTTCAGTTGCAAATTATCAGTAATGTGATCAGTGTATGGTCAGACACGTGAATGAGTGCATTGAACAGCCTCATGATCAGTGTATGATCAGCCATGTGATCAGTGCATTGATAGCCATATTTATCAGTCATGATAGCTACGTGATCAAATGCATTGATTCACCGTGTAATCAGTGCCATGATCAGGCCACGTGATCACTGTAGATCAGGCCACTGTGAATCCATGCATGGCTCAGTCTCGTGACCAGTGTTGATCAGCTTTCGTGATCAGTAATGATAAGCCACGCTGGTCATTGCATTGTTCAGCCACGGATCAGGGGGCATGGAAACAGACACGTGATCAGTGTATGATCAACTTCGTGATCAGCTGCTTTGGTCAGCCACGTGATCAGTGCATGATCAAGGCACGTGAAGAGTGCATGATCAGCCATACTCGTGTTCAATGCATATCTCCCACGTGATTCAGTGCTATGATCAGCCACGTATCAGTTGCATCGAATCAGCCAAGGTGATCATTGCATGTTGAGCCACGTGAATCAGTGTCATGATTCAGGCTTTCTTGATCAGTGCATTGATAAGCCACGTGATCATTGCATGTTCAGGCACGGGATCAGTGCATGCACAGACACTTGATCAGTTTGTATGATCAGCTTCGTGATCAGTGCATGGTCAGCACTAGATCAGTTTGCAATCATCAGGCACGTGAAGAGTGCGATGCATCAGCCCACGTGATCAGTGGCCATTTATCTCCAAAGAGATCAGTGTTTTTTCCATGATCAGCCACGTGGATCAGCTGCATGATCAGCCACGTGATCATTGCATGTCAGGCCAACTATTGACAGTGCATGCACAGTCACGTGTATCAGTGTATGAAAAGCTCATGAATCAGTCTGGTCACAACTTGATCAGTGCATGCACAGTCACGTGATCAGTGTTATGATCAGCTCGTGATTAGGTTCATGATTTCAGCCACGTCATTCAGTTGGAATGATCAACCACGTGGATCAGTGCATGATCAGCCACATGAACAGTGCAAGATCAGCCAAGTGATCAGTGCATCACAGAAATTCACGTGATCAGTGTATGATCAGGCTTTCGTGATCCGTGCATGATGAGCGACGGTAATCATGTGGGCATGATTCAGGCACGTGTCAGTGCATTATCAGTAATTGGGCTATGAGTGTATGATCAGACACCGGTCATGAGTGCATGAACAGCTTCATGATCCAGTGTATGATCAGCCATGTGATCAGTGCATGATAGCCATGTTAACAGTTGCATGATAGCTACGTTGATCAGTGCATGATTCAGCCGTGTAATCCGTGCATGATCAGCCACGTGATCACTGTATGATCAGGCCACGTGATCATTTGCATGGCACAGATCTCCGTGACCAGTGTATGTCAGCTTCGTGATCAGTGAATGATAAGCCACCGTGATCATTGCATTTCAGCAAGGGATCCAGGCCATGCACAGACAACGTGATCAGCTGTATGATCAACTTCGTGTGATCAGTGCATGGTCAGCCACGTGATCATTGCATGATCAAGGCACGTGAAGAGTGCATGATCTGCCACGTGTTCAATGCATATCTCCCACGTGAATCAGTGCTGATCAGCCACGGTATTCAGTGCATGATCAGCCCACGTGATCTATTGCATGTTGAGCCACTGATCAGTGTATGATCAGCTTCTTGATCAGTGCATGATAAGCACGTGATTCATTGCTGTTCAGCCACAGGCATCAGTGCATTGCACGACACTGATCATTGTATTGGATCAGCTTCGTGATCAGTGCATTGTCAGCCACCATGATCAGTGCTAATGATCAGGCACTGAAGAGTGCATGATCAGCCACGTGATCAGGCATGATCTCCAAGTGATTCAGTGCATGATCAGCCACGTTAATCAGTGCCATGATCACGGCCACGTGATCATTTGCATGTTCAAGCCACGGGATCAGTGCATTGCACAGACACTTGCATCAGTGGTATGATCAGCTTCGTGATCAGTGCATGCATCAGCCACGATGATCATTGCATTGATCTCCAAAAGGTGATCAGTGCATGATCAGCACGTGAAGATTGCATGATCTGCCACGTGTTCAATTGCATGATCTCCACGTGATCAGTGCCATTGATCAGCCAAGAAATCAGTCCTGATTCAGCCACGTGATCATCTGCATGTTGAAGCCACGTATCAGTGTATGCAATCAGCTCCTTTGATCAGTGCATGATAAGCCACGGTGATCATTGCATGTTCAGGCCACGGAATCAGTGCATGCACAGACACTTGATCAGTGTATTGATCAGCTTCGTGATCGTGATTTGGTCAGCCGCCTGATCAGTGCATGCTCAGGGCACGTTGAAGAGTGCATGATTCAGCCACGTGATCAGGCATGATCTCGAAATTGATCAGTGCATATCAGCCACGTGATCAGTCATGATCAGCCAAGTGACATTGCATGTTCAGCCACATGGGACAGTGCTCACAGTCACGTGATCAGTGTATGATCAGCTTTCGTCGATCAGTGGCATGGTCAGCCACATTATAGTGGCATGCACAGTCACGTGATCAGTGTATGATTCAGCTTCGTGATTAGTTCATGATCAGCCACGTGATTCAAATGATGATCAACCTACTGTGATCAGTCATATCAGCCACTGATCAGTTGCAAGATCAGACCCAAGTGATCAGTGCAATGCACAGTCAACGTAATCAGTGTATGAATCAGCTTGTGATCAGTGCATGATGAGCGACGGATCAGATGTATGATCAGGCACGTGTTCAGCTGCATCTTCAGTAATGTGATCAGTGTACAGATCAGACATCCGTGGATGAGTGCATGAACAGCCCACATGATCAGTGTATGATCAGGCCATGTGATAGTGCATGATAGCCATGATATCAGTGCATTTGATAGCTACGTTGATCAGTGCCATGATCAGCCAGTGAAATCCGTGCATGATCAGCCCCACGATCAGTGCATGATCAGCCCACGTGATCATTGCATGTTTGAGCCGCGTGATCAGTGTATGATCAGCTTCTTGGATCAGTGCATGATAAGCCACGTGATTCATTTGCATGTTTCAGCCACGGGATCAGTTGCATGCACAGACCCACTATTCAGTTGTATGATCAGCTTTCGTGATCAGTGCATGATCAGCCCACGTGATCAGTGCATGATTTCCAAGTGATCAGTGGCATGATTCAGGCCACGGATCAGTGGCATTATCAGCCCTGTGATTCATTGCATGTTCAGCCACATGACAGTGTCTGCACAGTCACGTGATCAGTGAATGATCAGCTTCGTGTGATCAGTGCATGGTCAGCCACTTGATCAGTGCATGCACAGTCACTGATTCAGTGCATGATAAGGCACGTGAGATTGCATGATCTGCCACCGTGGCTTCAATGCATGATCTCCCACGTGATCAGTGCAATGATTCAGCCACGTGATCGATTGCATGTTGAGCAACGTGATCTAGTGTATGATCAGCTTCTTGATCAGTGCATGATAAGCCACGTGATCATTGCATGTCAAGCCACGGGATCAGTGCATGCACAGACACTTGATCAGTGTATGATCATTCTTGGTGATCAGGTTGCCATTGATCAGCCACGTGATCAGTGCATGATCAGGCCACATGATCATTGCATGTTCAGCACATTGACAGTTGCATGCACAGTCACGTGATTCAGTGTATGATCAGCTTCGTGATCAGTGCATGGTTCAGTCCACTGAATCAGTGCATGCACAGTCACGTGATCAGTGTATGATCAGCTTCGTGATCAGTGCATGGTCAGCCACTTGATCAGTGCATGCACAGGTCACGTATGATCAGTGTATGATCAGCTTCTTGACAGTTGCATGGTCAGACAATTGATCAGTGCCATGCACAGTCACGTGATCAGTGTATGATCAGAGCTTCGTGCATCCGTGCATTGATGGGCCAAGTTATCAGTGGCATTGATCAGGCCACGTGTTAGTGATTATCAGTAAATGTGATCAGTGTATGATCCCAGACACGTTGATGAGTTGCATGAACAGCCTCATGATCAGTGTATATCAGCCATAGTGATCAGTGCATGATAGCCATGTTATCAGTGCAATGATAGCTACGTGATCAGTGGCATGATCAGCCGTGTAATCAGTGCATTGATCAGCCACGTGAATCAACTGTTATGATCAGCCACTGGTGATCAGTGGATGCACAGTCTCTGGACCAGTTGTATTGATCAAGCCTCTGTGATCAGTGAATGATAAGCCACGTGATCATTGCATGTTCAGCCACGGGATCAGGGCATGCACAGACCGTGATCAGTGTTGATGATCAACTTCGTGATCAGTGCATGGTGTCAGCCACGTGATCAGTGCATGATCAGGCACGTTGAAAGAGTGCATGATCTGCCTAACGTGTTCAATCATGATCTCCCACGTGATCAGTGCCATTGATCAGCCACCGTATCAGTGCATTGATCAGCCACGTGATTCATTGCATGGTTTGAGCACACGTGATCAGTGTATGATCAGCTCTTGATCATGTGCATTGATCAGCCACGTATCAGTGCATTGATCAGCCACGGATCATTGCATGTTGAGCACGTGATCAGTGTTATTGATTCAGCTTCTTGATCAGGTTGTATGATCAGCTTCGTGATAAGTGCATGGTCAGCGCCTGATCAGTGCATGTCAAGGCACGTGAAGAAGTGCATGATTCAGCCACGTGATCAGGGCATGATCTCGAATTGATCAGTGCATGATCAAGCCACGTGATAGTGCATGATCAGCCCAAATGATCATTGCATGTCAGCCACATTGACAGTGCATGCCACAGTCACGTTGATCAGTGTATGATGCAGCTTCGTGATCAGTGCATGGTCAGGCCACTTGATCAGTGCATGCACAGTCACGTTCAGTGTATGATCAGCTTCTTGATTAGTTCAGGATCAGCCACGTGATCAGTGAATGATCAACCCACGACCATGATCACTGCATGATCAGCCACATTGATCAGTGCAAATCAGCCAAAAGTGATCAGTGGATGCACAGTCACGTAATCAGTGTAATTGATCAGCTTCGTGACAAGTGCATGATGAGCGACGTGATCAGTGTATGGATCAGGACGTGTTCAGTGCATATCAGTAATGTGAATCAGTGTATTGATCAGACACGTGATGAGTGCATGAACTAGCCTCATGATCAGTGTATGATCAGCCGTGTGATTAAGTGCATGATGGCCATTTATCAGTGCATGATAAGCTACTGATCAGTGCATGATCAAGCCATGTAGCTCAAGTGCATGATCAAGCCACGTGATTAGTGTATGATCAGGCCTCGGTGATCAGTGCATGCACAGTCACGTGACCAGTGGTATGATCAGCCTCGTGTCAGTGCATGATCAGCCACGTTGATCAATGTATGATCAACCACTCATTCGAGTGCATGTTCAGCCACATGAACCAGTGGCAAATCAGCAAGTTATCAGTGCATGACAGTCACGTAGTCAGTGTGATGATCAGCTTCGTGATCAGTGCATTGTTTGAGGCACGTGATCAGGTGCCATGATCAGGCACGTGACCAGTGCATTTTCCAGTAATAGTGATCAGTGTAGTGATCAGACCACGTGATGAGTGCAATGAACAGCCTCATGAATCAGTGTATGATCAGCCTTCGTGATCAGGGCAATGATCAGCCACGTGATCATTAGTATGTTCAGCCAGAGTGATTCAGAAAAATGCACAGTCACGTGATCAGTGCATGATCAGCTCTTGATCAGTGGCCATGGTCAGCCCACGTGATCAGTGCATGTTCAGCACGTGAAGAGTGCATGATCAGCCATTGTGATCAGTGCATGGATCTCCCACGTGATCACGTGCATGGTCAACCCACGTGATCAGTGCATGGTCGCCACGTGATCGAGCATTGCACAGTCACGTGATTCAGTGTATGAGCAGCTTCGTGTTCATTGCGATGCGTCAGCCACGTAATCAAGTGCATCAAGCAGCGCCACGTGAAGAGTGCCTGATCAGCCAATTATGATCATTTTTGGTATGATCGTCCCACGTAATCCATGCCATGATCAGCCACGTGATCAGTGCATGATCAGCTTCGTCATCAGTGCATGGTCAGGCCACGGATCAGTGCATTGATCAGGCACGTGATGAGTGCATGATCAGCCACGTGATTGATCAGTGCATGAGTCAGCCACGGTTGTATCATTGAATGTTCAGCCACGTTGATCAGTTTGCATGCACAGTCACGTGATTCAGGGTATGATCAGCTTCGTCATCAGTGCATGGTCAGCCACGTGATAGCGAATGATCAGGCACATGAAGATACATTATCAGTCAACGTAATAAGTGTTATGAAAGCAAGGTTTATCTGTGCATGATCAGCCAGGAGTGTGATCAGTGAATGATGAGCCACGTGATTAAGCTGCATTGCAGATTCACGTTGATCAGTGTCATGATCAGCTTCGTGAATCAGTGCATGGTTCAGCCACTTAATCCCAGTGCATGATTCAGGCACGTTGAAGAGTGCATGTAAGCCACGTGAGCAGTGCATGATCTCCAGAACTTGATCAGTGCATGATCAAGCCACGTGATTCAGTGCCATGATCAGCCACATGATCATTGCATGTTCAGCCACATTGACAGTGATGCAAGGCACGTTATCAGTGTATGGTCAGCCACGTGATCAGTTGCCAATGCACCAGTCCCGTGGGATCAGTCGTAGATCAGCTTCATGATCATTGCATATCAAGCACGTGATCAGTGCATGTGCAGTCTCGTGTCAGTTTGTATGATTCCAGGCAACATGATTCAGTGCATTATCAGCCACGTGGTCAGTTGCAGGGGTCAGCCACCGGGCTGTGATCAGTGCATGCACAGTCATGTATCAGTGTATGATCAGCTTCGTGATTAGTATCCATTGATAAGCCACGTCATTCAGTTGTGTGGATCAACCACGTGATCAGTGCATGATCAGGCCACATTTACAGTGCAAGATCAGCCAAGTGATCAGTGCATGCCACAGTCACGTAATCAGTGGTATGATCAAGCTTCGTGATCCGTGAATGATGAGCCACGTTTATCAGTGCATGATAGGCACGTGTTCAGTGCATTATCAGTAATGTGATCAGTGTAGCGTCAGACACGTGATGAGTGCATGAACAGCCTCATGATCAGTGTATGATAAAGCCATGTGAGCAGTGCATGATAAGCCATCCCGTTATCCGTGCATGATAGCTACGTGATCAATGCAGATCACCGTGTAATCAGTGATGATCAGCCACTGTGATCACTGTAAGATCAGCCACTGTGATCCATGCATGCTCAGTCTGTGACCAGTGTATGATCAGCTTTTTGTGATCAAGTGAATGATAGCACGTGGTCATTGCATGTTCAGCCACGGATCAGTGGCATGCACAGACACATGGTGATCAGTGGTATGATCACTTCGTGATTCAGTGCTTGGTCAGGCCAACGTGATCAGTCATGATCAGCACGTGAAGAGTGCATGATCAGCCACCGCTGTTTCAATGCATGATCTCCCCCACGTGATCAGTGCAATGATCAGCCCAGCGTATCAGTGCATGATCAGCCAGTGATTCATTGCATGTGAGCCACGTGATCAGTGTTGATCAGCTTCTTGATTCAGTGCATGATAAGCCCACGTAGATCATTGCATGTTCAGCCACGGATCAGTGCATGCACAGACATTGATCAGTGTATGATCAGCTTCGTGATCAGTGCATGGTCAGCCACTATATCAGTGCATCATCAAGGCATCGTGAAGAGTGCATGATCAGCCACGTGATCAGGGCATGATCTCCAAGAGATCAGTGCATGATCAGCCACGTGATCAGTGCATTGATCAGCCACGTGTCATTGCATTGTTCAGCCACATTGCAGTGCTATTGCACAGTTCACGGATCAGTGTATGAAAAGGCTTTCATGATCAGTGCTATGGTCAGCCACTTGCATCAGTGCATGCACAGTCACGTGATTCAGTGTAATGATCAGCTTCGTGATTAGTTTTCATGATCAGCCACGTCATCAGTGATTGAAAATTCAACCACGTGAATCAGTGCTGATCAAGCCACATGAACAGTGCTAAGATCAGCCAAGTGGACAGTTGCATGCACAGTCACGTGATCAGTGTTATGATCCCAGCTTTCGTGATCCCGTGCATGATGAGCGACGTATCAGTGCATGATCAGGCACGTGTTCAGTGCATTATCCAGTAATGGGATTGAGTGATATGATCAGACACGTCATGAGTGCAATGAACAGCCTCCATTGCATTTCAGTGGTATGATCAGCCATGTTGATAGTGCATGATAGCCATTTTACCAGTGCATGATAGCTACGTGATCATGCATGATCAGCCGTGTTAATCCGTGCATGGATCAGCCACGTATCACTGTATGATCAGCCACGTGATCAGTGCATGCACAGTCTTCGTGACCAGTGTATGATCAGCTTTCGTATCAGTGAATGCATAAGCACGTGATCATTGCATGTTCCAGCCAAGGGATCAGGGCATGGCACAGACACATACCGTGATCAGTGTATGATCAACTTCGTGGATTCAGGTGCATGTTCAGCCCACGTGATCAGTAGCATGATCAGGCACGTGAAGAGTGCATGATTTCTTGCCACGTGTTTCAATGCATGATCTCCCACGTTGATCAGTTGCATGATCATCCACGTATCAGTGCATGATCGCACGTGATCATTGCATGTTGAGAAACCACGTGATCAGTGTATGATCGCTTCTTTGATCAGTGCATGATTAAGCCACGTGTCATTGGCATGTTCAGCCACGGGATCAGTGCATGCACAGACACTTGATCATTGTATGATCAGCTTCGTTGATCAGTGCATGTTCAGCCACATGATCAGTGCATGATCAGGCACGTGAGAGTGCATGATCAGCCACGTGATCAGGGGCATGATTCTCCAAAGTTGATCAGTGCATGATCAGCCACGTGATGATTGCATGTTCAGCCACTCGGGATCAGTGGCATGCAACAGACACTTGATCAGTGTATATCAGCTTCGTGATCAGTGCTATTGATCAGCCACGTGATCAGTGGCATGATCTCCAAAAAGTGATCAGTGCATGATCAGCCACGTGAAGAGTGCTCATGATCTGCCACGTTTTCAATGCATGATCTCCCACGTGATCAGGCATGATTCAGCCACGTATCAGTCCATGATCAGCCACGTTATCATTGCAATGTTGAGCCACGCTGATCAGTGGTATGATCAAGCCTTCTTGATCAGTGCTATGATAAGCCACGTGATCATTGCATGTTTTCAGCCACGGGAATCAGTGCATGCACAGACACTTGATCAGTGATGATCAGCTTCGTGGATCATGCATGGTCCAGCCGCCTGATCAGTTGCATGAATCAGGCACGTGAAGAGAGCATGATCAGGCCACGTGATCAGGGCATGATCTCGAAAGTTGATCAGTGCATGATCAGCCCACGTGATCCCAGGGTCCATGGGATTTTTCAAAAAGCCAAGTGATCGATGCATGTTCAGCCACATTGACAGTGCATCACAGTCACGTTGGGATCAGTGTTAATGATCAGCTTCGTGATCAGTGCATGGTCAGCCACTTGATCAGTGCATAGCACAGTCACGTTTGATCATGTAATGATCAGCTTCGGTGATTAGTCATGATCAGCCACGTTGATCAGTGAATGATCAACCACGTGGTGATGTGCCATGATCAGCACATGATCAGTGCAAGATCAGCCAAGTGAATCAGTGCATGCACAGTCACTTAATCAGTGTATGATCAGCTTCGTGATCAGTGCTGATGAGGCGAGTGATTCAGGTGTATGATTCAGGCACGTGTGTTTCAGTGCATTATCATAATGTGATCAGTGTATGATCAGAACACGTATGATCCATGAAACAAGGTGCCTCATGATCAGTGTATGATTTCAGCCATGTTGATCAGTGCATGATAGCCATGATATCAGGTGCATGATAGCTACGTGATCATGCATGATCAGCCGTGAAATCCGTGCATGATCAGCCACGTATCAGTGCATGATCAGCCACGTGATCATTGCAATGTTGAGCCTGCGTGATCAGTGTATGATCAGCTTCTTGGATCAGTGCATTTGATAAGCCCACGTGATTCATGCATGTTCAGCCACGGATCAGTGCCATGCACAACCACTTGATCAGGTGTATTGTAGATCAGCTTCGTGATCAGTGCATGATCAGCCACGTGATCAGTGCATGATTTCCAAAGTGATCAGTGCATGATCAGCCACGTGATCAGTGCATTATAAAATCCACGTTGATTCATTGCATGTTCACCACCATGAAGTGGCTGCACAAGTCACGTGACACGTAATGATTCAGCTTCGTGATCAGTGCATGGTCCAGCCACTTGATCAGTGCATGCACAGTCACGTGATCAGTTGCATGACTAAGGCACGTGAGATTGCAGGATCTGCCACTGTGTTTCAATGCATGGATCTCCCACGTTGATCAGTCGCATGATCAGCACGTGATCATTGCAATGGTTTGAGCAACGTGATCAGTGTATGATCAGCTTCTGATCAGTGCATGATAAGGCCACGTGATCATGCATGTTCAGGCACGGGAATCAGTCATGCACAACACTGATCAGTGGTATGATCAGCTTCGATGATCAGTGCTGATCAGCCACGTGATCAGTGCATGATCAGCCACAATGATCATTGCATTGTTCAAGCCACATTGACAGTGCATGCACAGTCACGTGAATCAGTGTATGATCAGCTTCGTGATCAGTGCATGGTCAGCCACTTGATCAGTGCATGCACAGTCACGTGATCAGTGTATGATCAGCTTCGTGATCAGTGCATGGTCAGCCACTTGATCAGTGCATGCACAGTCACGTGATCAGTGTATGATCAGGCTTCTTGATCAGTGCATGGTCAGACAATTGATCAGTGCATGCACAGTCACGTGATCAGTGTATGATCAGCTTCGTGATCCGTGCATGATGAGCCACGTTATCAGTGCATGATCAGGCACGTGTTCAGTGCATTATCAGTAATGTGATCAGTGTATGATCAGACACGTGATGAGTGCATGAACAGCCTCATGATCAGTGTATGATCAGCCATGTGATCAGTGCATGATAGCCATGTTATCAGTGCATGATAGCTACGTGATCAGTGCATGATCAGCCGTGTAATCAGTGCATGATCAGCCACGTGATCACTGTATGATCAGCCACGTGATCAGTGCATGCACAGTCTCGTGACCAGTGTATGATCAGCTTCGTGATCAGTGAATGATAAGCCACGTGATCATTGCATGTTCAGCCACGGGATCAGGGCATGCACAGACACGTGATCAGTGTATGATCAACTTCGTGATCAGTGCATGGTCAGCCACGTGATCAGTGCATGATCAGGCACGTGAAGAGTGCATGATCTGCTACGTGTTCAATGCATGATCTCCCACGTGATCAGTGCATGATCAGCCACGTATCAGTGCATGATCAGCCACGTGATCATTGCATGTTGAGCCACGTGATCAGTGTATGATCAGCTTCTTGATCAGTGCATGATCAGCCACGTATCAGTGCATGATCAGCCACGTGATCATTGCATGTTGAGCCACGTGATCAGTGTATGATCAGCTTCTTGATCAGTGTATGATCAGCTTCGTGATAAGTGCATGGTCAGCCGCCTGATCAGTGCATGATCAGGCACGTGAAGAGTGCATGATCAGCCACGTGATCAGGGCATGATCTCGAAATTGATCAGTGCATGATCAGCCACGTGATCAGTGCATGATCAGCCAAATGATCATTGCATGTTCAGCCACATTGACAGTGCATGCACAGTCACGTGATCAGTGTATGATCAGCTTCGTGATCAGTGCATGGTCAGCCACTTGATCAGTGCATGCACAGTCACGTGATCAGTGTATGATCAGCTTCTTGATTAGTTCAGGATCAGCCACGTGATCAGTGAATGATCAACCACGTGATCACTGCATGATCAGCCACATGATCAGTGCAAGATCAGCCAAGTGATCAGTGCATGCACAGTCACGTAATCAGTGTATGATCAGCTTCGTGATCAGTGCATGATGAGCGACGTGATCAGTGTATGATCAGGCACGTGTTCAGTGCATTATCAGTAATGTGATCAGTGTATGATCAGACACGTGATGAGTGCATGAACAGCCTCATGATCAGTGTATGATCAGCCGTGTGATAAGTGCATGATGGCCATGTTATCAGTGCATGATAGCTACGTGATCAGTGCATGATCAGCCATGTAGTCAGTGCATGATCAGCCACGTGATTAGTGTATGATCAGCCTCGTGATCAGTGCATGCACAGTCACGTGACCAGTGTATGATCAGCCTCGTGGTCAGTGCATGATCAGCCACGTGATCAATGTATGATCAACCACGTCATCAGTGCATGTTCAGCCACATGAACAGTGCAAAATCAGCCAAGTTATCAGTGCATGCACAGTCACGTAGTCAGTGTATGATCAGCTTCGTGATCAGTGCATGTTGAGCCACGTGATCAGTGCATGATCAGGCACGTGACCAGTGCATTTTCAGTAATGTGATCAGTGTATGATCAGACACGTGATGAGTGCATGAACAGCCTCATGATCAGTGTATGATCAGCTTCGTGATCAGTGCATGATCAGCCACGTGATCATTGTATGTTCAGCCAGGTGATCAGAAAATGCACAGTCACGTGATCAGTGCATGATCAGCTCGTGATCAGTGCATGGTCAGCCACGTGATCAGTGCATGTTCAGCCACGTGAAGAGTGCATGATCAGCCATGTGATCAGTGCATGATCTCCCACGTGATCAGTGCATGGTCAACCACGTGATCAGTGCATGTTCAGCCACGTGATCAGAGCATGCACAGTCACGTGATCAGTGTATGAGCAGCTTCGTGTTCATTGCATGGTCAGCCACGTAATCAGTGCATCAGCAGGCACGTGAAGAGTGCCTGATCAGCCATATGATCATTGTATGATCTCCCACGTAATCAGTGCATGATCAGCCACGTGATCAGTGCATGATCAGCTTCGTCATCAGTGCATGGTCAGCCACGTGATCAGTGCATGATCAGGCACGTGATGAGTGCATGATCAGCCACGTGATCAGTGCATGATCAGCCACGTGATCATTGCATGTTCAGCCACGTGATCAGTGCATGCACAGTCACGTGATCAGGGTATGATCAGCTTCGTCATCAGTGCATGGTCAGCCACGTGATAGCGAATGATCAGGCACATGAAGAGTACATTATCAGTCACGTAATAAGTGTATGAAAGCAAGGTTATCTGTGCATGATCAGCCAGGTGATCAGTGAATGATGAGCCACGTGATAAGTGCATGCAGAGTCACGTGATCAGTGTATGATCAGCTTCGTGATCAGTGCATGGTCAGCCACTAGATCAGTGCATGATCAGGCACGTGAAGAGTGCATGATAAGCCACGTGAGCAGTGCATGATCTCCAAATTGATCAGTGCATGATCAGCCACGTGATCAGTGCATGATCAGCCACATGATCATTGCATGTTCAGCCACATTGACAGTGCATGCACAGGCACGTTATCAGTGTATGGTCAGCCACGTGATCAGTGCATGCACAGTCCCGTGATCAGTGTATGATCAGCTTCATGATCATTGCATAATCAAGCACGTGATCAGTGCATGTGCAGTCTCGTGATCAGTGTATGATCAGGCACATGATCAGTGCATTATCAGCCACGTGGTCAGTGCAGGGTCAGCCACGTGATCAGTGCATGCACAGTCATGTGATCAGTGTATGATCAGCTTCGTGATTAGTTCATGATCAGCCACGTCATCAGTGTGTGATCAACCACGTGATCAGTGCATGATCAGCCACATGAACAGTGCAAGATCAGCCAAGTGATCAGTGCATGCACAGTCACGTAATCAGTGTATGATCAGCTTCGTGATCCGTGCATGATGAGCCACGTTATCAGTGCATGATCAGGCACGTGTTCAGTGCATTATCAGTAATGTGATCAGTGTATGGTCAGACACGTGATGAGTGCATGAACAGCCTCATGATCAGTGTATGATCAGCCATGTGATCAGTGCATGATAGCCATATTATCAGTGCATGATAGCTACGTGATCAATGCATGATCACCGTGTAATCAGTGCATGATCAGCCACGTGATCACTGTAAGATCAGCCACGTGATCCATGCATGCTCAGTCTCGTGACCAGTGTATGATCAGCTTCGTGATCAGTGAATGATAAGCCACGTGGTCATTGCATGTTCAGCCACGGGATCAGGGCATGCACAGACACGTGATCAGTGTATGATCAACTTCGTGATCAGTGCTTGGTCAGCCACGTGATCAGTGCATGATCAGGCACGTGAAGAGTGCATGATCAGCCACGTGTTCAATGCATGATCTCCCACGTGATCAGTGCATGATCAGCCACGTATCAGTGCATGATCAGCCAGGTGATCATTGCATGTTGAGCCACGTGATCAGTGTATGATCAGCTTCTTGATCAGTGCATGATAAGCCACGTGATCATTGCATGTTCAGCCACGGGATCAGTGCATGCACAGACACTTGATCAGTGTATGATCAGCTTCGTGATCAGTGCATGGTCAGCCACTAGATCAGTGCATCATCAGGCACGTGAAGAGTGCATGATCAGCCACGTGATCAGGGCATGATCTCCAAAGAGATCAGTGCATGATCAGCCACGTGATCAGTGCATGATCAGCCACGTGATCATTGCATGTTCAGCCACATTGACAGTGCATGCACAGTCACGTGATCAGTGTATGAAAAGCTTCATGATCAGTGCATGGTCAGCCACTTGATCAGTGCATGCACAGTCACGTGATCAGTGTATGATCAGCTTCGTGATTAGTTCATGATCAGCCACGTCATCAGTGAATGATCAACCACGTGATCAGTGCATGATCAGCCACATGAACAGTGCAAGATCAGCCAAGTGATCAGTGCATGCACAGTCACGTGATCAGTGTATGATCAGCTTCGTGATCCGTGCATGATGAGCGACGTAATCAGTGCATGATCAGGCACGTGTTCAGTGCATTATCAGTAATGGGATGAGTGTATGATCAGACACGTCATGAGTGCATGAACAGCCTCATGATCAGTGTATGATCAGCCATGTGATCAGTGCATGATAGCCATGTTAACAGTGCATGATAGCTACGTGATCAGTGCATGATCAGCCGTGTAATCCGTGCATGATCAGCCACGTGATCACTGTATGATCAGCCACGTGATCAGTGCATGCACAGTCTCGTGACCAGTGTATGATCAGCTTCGTGATCAGTGAATGATAAGCCACGTGATCATTGCATGTTCAGCCAAGGGATCAGGGCATGCACAGACACGTGATCAGTGTATGATCAACTTCGTGATCAGTGCATGGTCAGCCACGTGATCAGTGCATGATCAGGCACGTGAAGAGTGCATGATCTGCCACGTGTTCAATGCATGATCTCCCACGTGATCAGTGCATGATCAGCCACGTATCAGTGCATGATCAGCCACGTGATCATTGCATGTTGAGCCACGTGATCAGTGTATGATCAGCTTCTTGATCAGTGCATGATAAGCCACGTGATCATTGCATGTTCAGCCACGGGATCAGTGCATGCACAGACACTTGATCATTGTATGATCAGCTTCGTGATCAGTGCATTGTCAGCCACATGATCAGTGCATGATCAGGCACGTGAAGAGTGCATGATCAGCCACGTGATCAGGGCATGATCTCCAAAGTGATCAGTGCATGATCAGCCACGTAATCAGTGCATGATCAGCCACGTGATCATTGCATGTTCAGCCACGGGATCAGTGCATGCACAGACACTTGATCAGTGTATGATCAGCTTCGTGATCAGTGCATGATCAGCCACGTGATCAGTGCATGATCTCCAAAGTGATCAGTGCATGATCAGCCACGTGAAGAGTGCATGATCTGCCACGTGTTCAATGCATGATCTCCCACGTGATCAGTGCATGATCAGCCAAGTATCAGTCCATGATCAGCCACGTGATCATTGCATGTTGAGCCACGTGATCAGTGTATGATCAGCTCCTTGATCAGTGCATGATAAGCCACGTGATCATTGCATGTTCAGCCACGGGATCAGTGCATGCACAGACACTTGATCAGTGTATGATCAGCTTCGTGATCAGTGCATGGTCAGCCGCCTGATCAGTGCATGATCAGGCACGTGAAGAGTGCATGATCAGCCACGTGATCAGGGCATGATCTCGAAATTGATCAGTGCATGATCAGCCACGTGATCAGTGCATGATCAGCCAAGTGATCATTGCATGTTCAGCCACATTGACAGTGCATGCACAGTCACGTGATCAGTGTATGATCAGCTTCGTGATCAGTGCATGGTCAGCCACTTGATCAGTGCATGCACAGTCACGTGATCAGTGTATGATCAGCTTCGTGATTAGTTCATGATCAGCCACGTGATCAGTGAATGATCAACCACGTGATCAGTGCATGATCAGCCACATGATCAGTGCAAGATCAGCCAAGTGATCAGTGCATGCACAGTCACGTAATCAGTGTATGATCAGCTTCGTGATCAGTGCATGATGAGCGACGTGATCAGTGTATGATCAGGCACGTGTTCAGTGCATTATCAGTAATGTGATCAGTGTATGATCAGACACGTGATGAGTGCATGAACAGCCTCATGATCAGTGTATGATCAGCCATGTGATCAGTGCATGATAGCCATGATATCAGTGCATGATAGCTACGTGATCAGTGCATGATCAGCCGTGAAATCCGTGCATGATCAGCCACGTATCAGTGCATGATCAGCCACGTGATCATTGCATGTTGAGCCGCGTGATCAGTGTATGATCAGCTTCTTGATCAGTGCATGATAAGCCACGTGATCATTGCATGTTCAGCCACGGGATCAGTGCATGCACAGACACTTGATCAGTGTATGATCAGCTTCGTGATCAGTGCATGATCAGCCACGTGATCAGTGCATGATTTCCAAAGTGATCAGTGCATGATCAGCCACGTGATCAGTGCATTATCAGCCACGTGATCATTGCATGTTCAGCCACATTGACAGTGCATGCACAGTCACGTGATCAGTGAATGATCAGCTTCGTGATCAGTGCATGGTCAGCCACTTGATCAGTGCATGCACAGTCACGTGATCAGTGCATGATAAGGCACGTGAAGATTGCATGATCTGCCACGTGTTCAATGCATGATCTCCCACGTGATCAGTGCATGATCAGCCACGTGATCATTGCATGTTGAGCAACGTGATCAGTGTATGATCAGCTTCTTGATCAGTGCATGATAAGCCACGTGATCATTGCATGTTCAGCCACGGGATCAGTGCATGCACAGACACTTGATCAGTGTATGATCAGCTTCGTGATCAGTGCATGATCAGCCACGTGATCAGTGCATGATCAGCCACATGATCATTGCATGTTCAGCCACATTGACAGTGCATGCACAGTCACGTGATCAGTGTATGATCAGCTTCGTGATCAGTGCATGGTCAGTCACTTGATCAGTGCATGCACAGTCACGTGATCAGTGTATGATCAGCTTCGTGATCAGTGCATGGTCAGCCACTTGATCAGTGCATGCACAGTCACGTGATCAGTGTATGATCAGCTTCTTGATCAGTGCATGGTCAGACAATTGATCAGTGCATGCACAGTCACGTGATCAGTGTATGATCAGCTTCGTGATCCGTGCATGATGGGCCAAGTTATCAGTGCATGATCAGGCACGTGTTCAGTGCATTATCAGTAATGTGATCAGTGTATGATCAGACACGTGATGAGTGCATGAACAGCCTCATGATCAGTGTATGATCAGCCATGTGATCAGTGCATGATAGCCATGTTATCAGTGCATGATAGCTACGTGATCAGTGCATGATCAGCCGTGTAATCAGTGCATGATCAGCCACGTGATCACTGTATGATCAGCCACGTGATCAGTGCATGCACAGTCTCGTGACCAGTGTATGATCAGCTTCGTGATCAGTGAATGATAAGCCACGTGATCATTGCATGTTCAGCCACGGGATCAGGGCATGCACAGACACGTGATCAGTGTATGATCAACTTCGTGATCAGTGCATGGTCAGCCACGTGATCAGTGCATGATCAGGCACGTGAAGAGTGCATGATCTGCTACGTGTTCAATGCATGATCTCCCACGTGATCAGTGCATGATCAGCCACGTATCAGTGCATGATCAGCCACGTGATCATTGCATGTTGAGCCACGTGATCAGTGTATGATCAGCTTCTTGATCAGTGCATGATCAGCCACGTATCAGTGCATGATCAGCCACGTGATCATTGCATGTTGAGCCACGTGATCAGTGTATGATCAGCTTCTTGATCAGTGTATGATCAGCTTCGTGATAAGTGCATGGTCAGCCGCCTGATCAGTGCATGATCAGGCACGTGAAGAGTGCATGATCAGCCACGTGATCAGGGCATGATCTCGAAATTGATCAGTGCATGATCAGCCACGTGATCAGTGCATGATCAGCCAAATGATCATTGCATGTTCAGCCACATTGACAGTGCATGCACAGTCACGTGATCAGTGTATGATCAGCTTCGTGATCAGTGCATGGTCAGCCACTTGATCAGTGCATGCACAGTCACGTGATCAGTGTATGATCAGCTTCTTGATTAGTTCAGGATCAGCCACGTGATCAGTGAATGATCAACCACGTGATCACTGCATGATCAGCCACATGATCAGTGCAAGATCAGCCAAGTGATCAGTGCATGCACAGTCACGTAATCAGTGTATGATCAGCTTCGTGATCAGTGCATGATGAGCGACGTGATCAGTGTATGATCAGGCACGTGTTCAGTGCATTATCAGTAATGTGATCAGTGTATGATCAGACACGTGATGAGTGCATGAACAGCCTCATGATCAGTGTATGATCAGCCGTGTGATAAGTGCATGATGGCCATGTTATCAGTGCATGATAGCTACGTGATCAGTGCATGATCAGCCATGTAGTCAGTGCATGATCAGCCACGTGATTAGTGTATGATCAGCCTCGTGATCAGTGCATGCACAGTCACGTGACCAGTGTATGATCAGCCTCGTGGTCAGTGCATGATCAGCCACGTGATCAATGTATGATCAACCACGTCATCAGTGCATGTTCAGCCACATGAACAGTGCAAAATCAGCCAAGTTATCAGTGCATGCACAGTCACGTAGTCAGTGTATGATCAGCTTCGTGATCAGTGCATGTTGAGCCACGTGATCAGTGCATGATCAGGCACGTGACCAGTGCATTTTCAGTAATGTGATCAGTGTATGATCAGACACGTGATGAGTGCATGAACAGCCTCATGATCAGTGTATGATCAGCTTCGTGATCAGTGCATGATCAGCCACGTGATCATTGTATGTTCAGCCAGGTGATCAGAAAATGCACAGTCACGTGATCAGTGCATGATCAGCTCGTGATCAGTGCATGGTCAGCCACGTGATCAGTGCATGTTCAGCCACGTGAAGAGTGCATGATCAGCCATGTGATCAGTGCATGATCTCCCACGTGATCAGTGCATGGTCAACCACGTGATCAGTGCATGTTCAGCCACGTGATCAGAGCATGCACAGTCACGTGATCAGTGTATGAGCAGCTTCGTGTTCATTGCATGGTCAGCCACGTAATCAGTGCATCAGCAGGCACGTGAAGAGTGCCTGATCAGCCATATGATCATTGTATGATCTCCCACGTAATCAGTGCATGATCAGCCACGTGATCAGTGCATGATCAGCTTCGTCATCAGTGCATGGTCAGCCACGTGATCAGTGCATGATCAGGCACGTGATGAGTGCATGATCAGCCACGTGATCAGTGCATGATCAGCCACGTGATCATTGAATGTTCAGCCACGTGATCAGTGCATGCACAGTCACGTGATCAGGGTATGATCAGCTTCGTCATCAGTGCATGGTCAGCCACGTGATAGCGAATGATCAGGCACATGAAGAGTACATTATCAGTCACGTAATAAGTGTATGAAAGCAAGGTTATCTGTGCATGATCAGCCAGGTGATCAGTGAATGATGAGCCACGTGATAAGTGCATGCAGAGTCACGTGATCAGTGTATGATCAGCTTCGTGATCAGTGCATGGTCAGCCACTAGATCAGTGCATGATCAGGCACGTGAAGAGTGCATGATAAGCCACGTGAGCAGTGCATGATCTCCAAATTGATCAGTGCATGATCAGCCACGTGATCAGTGCATGATCAGCCACATGATCATTGCATGTTCAGCCACATTGACAGTGCATGCACAGGCACGTTATCAGTGTATGGTCAGCCACGTGATCAGTGCATGCACAGTCCCGTGATCAGTGTATGATCAGCTTCATGATCATTGCATAATCAAGCACGTGATCAGTGCATGTGCAGTCTCGTGATCAGTGTATGATCAGGCACATGATCAGTGCATTATCAGCCACGTGGTCAGTGCAGGGTCAGCCACGTGATCAGTGCATGCACAGTCATGTGATCAGTGTATGATCAGCTTCGTGATTAGTTCATGATCAGCCACGTCATCAGTGTGTGATCAACCACGTGATCAGTGCATGATCAGCCACATGAACAGTGCAAGATCAGCCAAGTGATCAGTGCATGCACAGTCACGTAATCAGTGTATGATCAGCTTCGTGATCCGTGCATGATGAGCCACGTTATCAGTGCATGATCAGGCACGTGTTCAGTGCATTATCAGTAATGTGATCAGTGTATGGTCAGACACGTGATGAGTGCATGAACAGCCTCATGATCAGTGTATGATCAGCCATGTGATCAGTGCATGATAGCCATATTATCAGTGCATGATAGCTACGTGATCAATGCATGATCACCGTGTAATCAGTGCATGATCAGCCACGTGATCACTGTAAGATCAGCCACGTGATCCATGCATGCTCAGTCTCGTGACCAGTGTATGATCAGCTTCGTGATCAGTGAATGATAAGCCACGTGGTCATTGCATGTTCAGCCACGGGATCAGGGCATGCACAGACACGTGATCAGTGTATGATCAACTTCGTGATCAGTGCTTGGTCAGCCACGTGATCAGTGCATGATCAGGCACGTGAAGAGTGCATGATCAGCCACGTGTTCAATGCATGATCTCCCACGTGATCAGTGCATGATCAGCCACGTATCAGTGCATGATCAGCCAGGTGATCATTGCATGTTGAGCCACGTGATCAGTGTATGATCAGCTTCTTGATCAGTGCATGATAAGCCACGTGATCATTGCATGTTCAGCCACGGGATCAGTGCATGCACAGACACTTGATCAGTGTATGATCAGCTTCGTGATCAGTGCATGGTCAGCCACTAGATCAGTGCATGATCAGGCACGTGAAGAGTGCATGATCAGCCACGTGATCAGGGCATGATCTCCAAAGAGATCAGTGCATGATCAGCCACGTGATCAGTGCATGATCAGCCACGTGATCATTGCATGTTCAGCCACATTGACAGTGCATGCACAGTCACGTGATCAGTGTATGAAAAGCTTCATGATCAGTGCATGGTCAGCCACTTGATCAGTGCATGCACAGTCACGTGATCAGTGTATGATCAGCTTCGTGATTAGTTCATGATCAGCCACGTCATCAGTGAATGATCAACCACGTGATCAGTGCATGATCAGCCACATGAACAGTGCAAGATCAGCCAAGTGATCAGTGCATGCACAGTCACGTGATCAGTGTATGATCAGCTTCGTGATCCGTGCATGATGAGCGACGTAATCAGTGCATGATCAGGCACGTGTTCAGTGCATTATCAGTAATGGGATGAGTGTATGATCAGACACGTCATGAGTGCATGAACAGCCTCATGATCAGTGTATGATCAGCCATGTGATCAGTGCATGATAGCCATGTTAACAGTGCATGATAGCTACGTGATCAGTGCATGATCAGCCGTGTAATCCGTGCATGATCAGCCACGTGATCACTGTATGATCAGCCACGTGATCAGTGCATGCACAGTCTCGTGACCAGTGTATGATCAGCTTCGTGATCAGTGAATGATAAGCCACGTGATCATTGCATGTTCAGCCAAGGGATCAGGGCATGCACAGACACGTGATCAGTGTATGATCAACTTCGTGATCAGTGCATGGTCAGCCACGTGATCAGTGCATGATCAGGCACGTGAAGAGTGCATGATCTGCCACGTGTTCAATGCATGATCTCCCACGTGATCAGTGCATGATCAGCCACGTATCAGTGCATGATCAGCCACGTGATCATTGCATGTTGAGCCACGTGATCAGTGTATGATCAGCTTCTTGATCAGTGCATGATAAGCCACGTGATCATTGCATGTTCAGCCACGGGATCAGTGCATGCACAGACACTTGATCATTGTATGATCAGCTTCGTGATCAGTGCATTGTCAGCCACATGATCAGTGCATGATCAGGCACGTGAAGAGTGCATGATCAGCCACGTGATCAGGGCATGATCTCCAAAGTGATCAGTGCATGATCAGCCACGTGATCATTGCATGTTCAGCCACGGGATCAGTGCATGCACAGACACTTGATCAGTGTATGATCAGCTTCGTGATCAGTGCATGATCAGCCACGTGATCAGTGCATGATCTCCAAAGTGATCAGTGCATGATCAGCCACGTGAAGAGTGCATGATCTGCCACGTGTTCAATGCATGATCTCCCACGTGATCAGTGCATGATCAGCCACGTATCAGTCCATGATCAGCCACGTGATCATTGCATGTTGAGCCACGTGATCAGTGTATGATCAGCTTCTTGATCAGTGCATGATAAGCCACGTGATCATTGCATGTTCAGCCACGGGATCAGTGCATGCACAGACACTTGATCAGTGTATGATCAGCTTCGTGATCAGTGCATGGTCAGCCGCCTGATCAGTGCATGATCAGGCACGTGAAGAGTGCATGATCAGCCACGTGATCAGGGCATGATCTCGAAATTGATCAGTGCATGATCAGCCACGTGATCAGTGCATGATCAGCCAAGTGATCATTGCATGTTCAGCCACATTGACAGTGCATGCACAGTCACGTGATCAGTGTATGATCAGCTTCGTGATCAGTGCATGGTCAGCCACTTGATCAGTGCATGCACAGTCACGTGATCAGTGTATGATCAGCTTCGTGATTAGTTCATGATCAGCCACGTGATCAGTGAATGATCAACCACGTGATCAGTGCATGATCAGCCACATGATCAGTGCAAGATCAGCCAAGTGATCAGTGCATGCACAGTCACGTAATCAGTGTATGATCAGCTTCGTGATCAGTGCATGATGAGCGACGTGATCAGTGTATGATCAGGCACGTGTTCAGTGCATTATCAGTAATGTGATCAGTGTATGATCAGACACGTGATGAGTGCATGAACAGCCTCATGATCAGTGTATGATCAGCCATGTGATCAGTGCATGATAGCCATGATATCAGTGCATGATAGCTACGTGATCAGTGCATGATCAGCCGTGAAATCCGTGCATGATCAGCCACGTATCAGTGCATGATCAGCCACGTGATCATTGCATGTTGAGCCGCGTGATCAGTGTATGATCAGCTTCTTGATCAGTGCATGATAAGCCACGTGATCATTGCATGTTCAGCCACGGGATCAGTGCATGCACAGACACTTGATCAGTGTATGATCAGCTTCGTGATCAGTGCATGATCAGCCACGTGATCAGTGCATGATTTCCAAAGTGATCAGTGCATGATCAGCCACGTGATCAGTGCATTGTCAACCACGTGATCATTGCATGTTCAGCCACATTGACAGTGCATGCACAGTCACGTGATCAGTGAATGATCAGCTTCGTGATCAGTGCATGGTCAGCCACTTGATCAGTGCATGCACAGTCACGTGATCAGTGCATGATAAGGCACGTGAAGATTGCAGGATCTGCCACGTGTTCAATGCATGATCTCCCACGTGATCAGTGCATGATCAGCCACGTGATCATTGCATGTTGAGCAACGTGATCAGTGTATGATCAGCTTCTTGATCAGTGCATGATAAGCCACGTGATCATTGCATGTTCAGCCACGGGATCAGTGCATGCACAGACACTTGATCAGTGTATGATCAGCTTCGTGATCAGTGCATGATCAGCCACGTGATCAGTGCATGATCAGCCACATGATCATTGCATGTTCAGCCACATTGACAGTGCATGCACAGTCACGTGATCAGTGTATGATCAGCTTCGTGATCAGTGCATGGTCAGTCACTTGATCAGTGCATGCACAGTCACGTGATCAGTGTATGATCAGCTTCGTGATCAGTGCATGGTCAGCCACTTGATCAGTGCATGCACAGTCACGTGATCAGTGTATGATCAGCTTCTTGATCAGTGCATGGTCAGACAATTGATCAGTGCATGCACAGTCACGTGATCAGTGTATGATCAGCTTCGTGATCCGTGCATGATGGGCCACGTTATCAGTGCATGATCAGGCACGTGTTCAGTGCATTATCAGTAATGTGATCAGTGTATGATCAGACACGTGATGAGTGCATGAACAGCCTCATGATCAGTGTATGATCAGCCATGTGATCAGTGCATGATAGCCATGTTATCAGTGCATGATAGCTACGTGATCAGTGCATGATCAGCCGTGTAATCAGTGCATGATCAGCCACGTGATCACTGTATGATCAGCCACGTGATCAGTGCATGCACAGTCTCGTGACCAGTGTATGATCAGCTTCGTGATCAGTGAATGATAAGCCACGTGATCATTGCATGTTCAGCCACGGGATCAGGGCATGCACAGACACGTGATCAGTGTATGATCAACTTCGTGATCAGTGCATGGTCAGCCACGTGATCAGTGCATGATCAGGCACGTGAAGAGTGCATGATCTGCTACGTGTTCAATGCATGATCTCCCACGTGATCAGTGCATGATCAGCCACGTATCAGTGCATGATCAGCCACGTGATCATTGCATGTTGAGCCACGTGATCAGTGTATGATCAGCTTCTTGATCAGTGCATGATCAGCCACGTATCAGTGCATGATCAGCCACGTGATCATTGCATGTTGAGCCACGTGATCAGTGTATGATCAGCTTCTTGATCAGTGTATGATCAGCTTCGTGATCAGTGTATGGTCAGCCGCCTGATCAGTGCATGATCAGGCACGTGAAGAGTGCATGATCAGCCACGTGATCAGGGCATGATCTCGAAATTGATCAGTGCATGATCAGCCACGTGATCAGTGCATGATCAGCCAAATGATCATTGCATGTTCAGCCACATTGACAGTGCATGCACAGTCACGTGATCAGTGTATGATCAGCTTCGTGATCAGTGCATGGTCAGCCACTTGATCAGTGCATGCACAGTCACGTGATCAGTGTATGATCAGCTTCTTGATTAGTTCAGGATCAGCCACGTGATCAGTGAATGATCAACCACGTGATCACTGCATGATCAGCCACATGATCAGTGCAAGATCAGCCAAGTGATCAGTGCATGCACAGTCACGTAATCAGTGTATGATCAGCTTCGTGATCAGTGCATGATGAGCGACGTGATCAGTGTATGATCAGGCACGTGTTCAGTGCATTATCAGTAATGTGATCAGTGTATAATCAGACACGTGATGAATGCATGAACAGCCTCATGATCAGTGTATGATCAGCCGTGTGATAAGTGCATGATGGCCATGTTATCAGTGCATGATAGCTACGTGATCAGTGCATGATCAGCCATGTAGTCAGTGCATGATCAGCCACGTGATTAGTGTATGATCAGCCTCGTGATCAGTGCATGCACAGTCACGTGACCAGTGTATGATCAGCCTCGTGGTCAGTGCATGATCAGCCACGTGATCAATGTATGATCAACCACGTCATCAGTGCATGTTCAGCCACATGAACAGTGCAAAATCAGCCAAGTTATCAGTGCATGCACAGTCACGTAGTCAGTGTATGATCAGCTTCGTGATCAGTGCATGTTGAGCCACGTGATCAGTGCATGATCAGGCACGTGACCAGTGCATTTTCAGTAATGTGATCAGTGTATGATCAGACACGTGATGAGTGCATGAACAGCCTCATGATCAGTGTATGATCAGCTTCGTGATCAGTGCATGATCAGCCACGTGATCATTGTATGTTCAGCCAGGTGATCAGAAAATGCACAGTCACGTGATCAGTGCATGATCAGCTCGTGATCAGTGCATGGTCAGCCACGTGATCAGTGCATGTTCAGCCACGTGAAGAGTGCATGATCAGCCATGTGATCAGTGCATGATCTCCCACGTGATCAGTGCATGGTCAACCACGTGATCAGTGCATGTTCAGCCACGTGATCAGAGCATGCACAGTCACGTGATCAGTGTATGAGCAGCTTCGTGTTCATTGCATGGTCAGCCACGTAATCAGTGCATCAGCAGGCACGTGAAGAGTGCCTGATCAGCCATATGATCATTGTATGATCTCCCACGTAATCAGTGCATGATCAGCCACGTGATCAGTGCATGATCAGCTTCGTCATCAGTGCATGGTCAGCCACGTGATCAGTGCATGATCAGGCACGTGATGAGTGCATGATCAGCCACGTGATCAGTGCATGATCAGCCACGTGATCATTGCATGTTCAGCCACGTGATCAGTGCATGCACAGTCACGTGATCAGGGTATGATCAGCTTCGTCATCAGTGCATGGTCAGCCACGTGATAGCGAATGATCAGGCACATGAAGAGTACATTATCAGTCACGTAATAAGTGTATGAAAGCAAGGTTATCTGTGCATGATCAGCCAGGTGATCAGTGAATGATGAGCCACGTGATAAGTGCATGCAGAGTCACGTGATCAGTGTATGATCAGCTTCGTGATCAGTGCATGGTCAGCCACTAGATCAGTGCATGATCAGGCACGTGAAGAGTGCATGATAAGCCACGTGAGCAGTGCATGATCTCCAAATTGATCAGTGCATGATCAGCCACGTGATCAGTGCATGATCAGCCACATGATCATTGCATGTTCAGCCACATTGACAGTGCATGCACAGGCACGTTATCAGTGTATGGTCAGCCACGTGATCAGTGCATGCACAGTCCCGTGATCAGTGTATGATCAGCTTCATGATCATTGCATAATCAAGCACGTGATCAGTGCATGTGCAGTCTCGTGATCAGTGTATGATCAGGCACATGATCAGTGCATTATCAGCCACGTGGTCAGTGCAGGATCAGCCACGTGATCAGTGCATGCACAGTCATGTGATCAGTGTATGATCAGCTTCGTGATTAGTTCATGATCAGCCACGTCATCAGTGTGTGATCAACCACGTGATCAGTGCATGATCAGCCACATGAACAGTGCAAGATCAGCCAAGTGATCAGTGCATGCACAGTCACGTAATCAGTGTATGATCAGCTTCGTGATCCGTGCATGATGAGCCACGTTATCAGTGCATGATCAGGCACGTGTTCAGTGCATTATCAGTAATGTGATCAGTGTATGATCAGACACGTGATGAGTGCATGAACAGCCTCATGATCAGTGTATGATCAGCCATGTGATCAGTGCATGATAGCCATGTTATCAGTGCATGATAGCTACGTGATCAATGCATGATCACCGTGTAATCAGTGCATGATCAGCCACGTGATCACTGTAAGATCAGCCACGTGATCCATGCATGCTCAGTCTCGTGACCAGTGTATGATCAGCTTCGTGATCAGTGAATGATAAGCCACGTGATCATTGCATGTTCAGCCACGGGATCAGGGCATGCACAGACACGTGATCAGTGTATGATCAACTTCGTGATCAGTGCTTGGTCAGCCACGTGATCAGTGCATGATCAGGCACGTGAAGAGTGCATGATCAGCCACGTGTTCAATGCATGATCTCCCACGTGATCAGTGCATGATCAGCCACGTATCAGTGCATGATCAGCCAGGTGATCATTGCATGTTGAGCCACGTGATCAGTGTATGATCAGCTTCTTGATCAGTGCATGATAAGCCACGTGATCATTGCATGTTCAGCCACGGGATCAGTGCATGCACAGACACTAGATCAGTGTATGATCAGCTTCGTGATCAGTGCATGGTCAGCCACTAGATCAGTGCATCATCAGGCACGTGAAGAGTGCATGATCAGCCACGTGATCAGGGCATGATCTCCAAAGAGATCAGTGCATGATCAGCCACGTGATCAGTGCATGATCAGCCACGTGATCATTGCATGTTCAGCCACATTGACAGTGCATGCACAGTCACGTGATCAGTGTATGAAAAGCTTCATGATCAGTGCATGGTCAGCCACTTGATCAGTGCATGCACAGTCACGTGATCAGTGTATGATCAGCTTCGTGATTAGTTCATGATCAGCCACGTCATCAGTGAATGATCAACCACGTGATCAGTGCATGATCAGCCACATGAACAGTGCAAGATCAGCCAAGTGATCAGTGCATGCACAGTCACGTGATCAGTGTATGATCAGCTTCGTGATCCGTGCATGATGAGCGACGTAATCAGTGCATGATCAGGCACGTGTTCAGTGCATTATCAGTAATGGGATGAGTGTATGATCAGACACGTCATGAGTGCATGAACAGCCTCATGATCAGTGTATGATCAGCCATGTGATCAGTGCATGATAGCCATGTTAACAGTGCATGATAGCTACGTGATCAGTGCATGATCAGCCGTGTAATCCGTGCATGATCAGCCACGTGATCACTGTATGATCAGCCACGTGATCAGTGCATGCACAGTCTCGTGACCAGTGTATGATCAGCTTCGTGATCAGTGAATGATAAGCCACGTGATCATTGCATGTTCAGCCACGGGATCAGGGCATGCACAGACACGTGATCAGTGTATGATCAACTTCGTGATCAGTGCATGGTCAGCCACGTGATCAGTGCATGATCAGGCACGTGAAGAGTGCATGATCTGCCACGTGTTCAATGCATGATCTCCCACGTGATCAGTGCATGATCAGCCACGTATCAGTGCATGATCAGCCACGTGATCATTGCATGTTGAGCCACGTGATCAGTGTATGATCAGCTTCTTGATCAGTGCATGATAAGCCACGTGATCAGTGCATGCACAGACACTTGATCAGTGTATGATCAGCTTCGTGATCAGTGCATGGTCAGCCACTTGATCAGTGCATGATCAGGCACGTGAAGAGTGCATGATCAGCCACGTGATCAGGGCATGATCTCCAAAGTGATCAGTGCATGATCAGCCACGTGATCAGTGCATGATCAGCCACGTGATCATTGCATGTTCAGCCACATTGACAGTGCATGCACAGTCACGTGATCAGTGTATGATCAGCTTCGTGATCAGTGCATGGTCAGCCACTTGATCAGTGCATGCACAGTCACGTGATCAGTGTATGATCAGCTTCGTGATTAGTTCATGATCAACCATGTGATCAGTGCATGATCAGCCACATGAACAGTGCAAGATCAGCCAAGTGATCAGTGTATGCACAGTCACGTAATCAGTGTATGATCAGCTTCGTGATCCGTGCATGATGGGCCACGTTATCAGTGCATGATCAGGCACGTGTTCAGTGCATTATCAGTAATGTGATCAGTGTATGATCAGACACGTGATGAGTGCATGAACAGCCTCATGATCAGTGTATGATCAGCCATGTGATCAGTGCATGATAGCCATGTTATCAGTGCATGATAGCTACGTGATCAGTGCATGATCAGCCGTGTAATCCGTGCATGATCAGCCACGTGATCACTGTATGATCAGCCACGTGATCAGTGCATGGACAGTCTCGTGACCAGTGTATGATCAGCTTCGTGATCAGTGAATGATAAGCCACGTGATCATTGCATGTTCAGCCACGGGATCAGGGCATGCACAGACACGTGATCAGTGTATGATCAACTTCGTGATCAGTGCATGGTCAGCCACGTGATCAGTGCATGATCAGGCACGTGAAGAGTGCATTGATCTGCCACGTGTTCAATGCATGATCTTCCCACGTGATCCAGGGTGGCTATGATCAGCCACGTATCAGTGCATGATCAGCCACGTGATCATTGCATGTTGAGCCACGTGATCAGTGGTATGATCAGCTTCTTGTAGTCAGTGCAATTGATAAGCCACGTGGATCGAGTTGCATTGTTCAGCCACGGGATCAAGGTGCATGCACAGATCACTTGGATCAGTGTAATTGATCAGCTTCGTGATCAGTGCATGGTCAGTCGATCACTCTGATCCGTGACTGATCGCTGCACGTGAAGAAGTTGCATGAATCAGCACGTGATAAGGGCATGATCTCAAGGAGTGATCAGTGGATGGATTTCAGCCAGTGAATCAGTGCTGATAAGCCCGGTTGATATTGCATGTTCAGCCACATTGACAGTGCATGCCACAGTACGTGATAGTGTAGTATCAGCTTTGTGATCAGTGCATGGTCAGCACCGGACGAATTCAGTGGCATGGTCGTTTGCATTTCAAGTATGCATGATGTGTCACGTGAATGAGTGTATGATAACCTAGTTATCAGTGATTTGATCCCACGTGATCAGTGCATGATCAATAGCACGTGAATCAATGGCATGAAGGAGTGCACGTGTTATGAGATGTTTATGATCAGCTTGTGATCAGTGCTGATCAGCCACGTGAAGTGGTGCAGGATATCAGCAGAACGTGATAGTGCATGCAAGTCATGTGATAGTGTATGATAGCTTCGTGATTAGTTCATGATCAGACCACAGTCATGCAGTGTGTGATACAACCACGTGATCAGTGATGATCAGCCACATGAAACAGTGCAGAGTTCGAGCCGGCAAGTGATCAGTGCATGCACAGTTCACTGTGACTCAGTGCATGATAGACCACGTTGATAATGTATGATCAGCACGTGATAGTGCATGCACAATCTCTGTGACCAGTGTATGATCAAAGCTTCGTGATCAGTGAATGATAAGCCACGTGATATTGAATGTTCACCACGGATAGGGCATGCAACAGACACGTATTCAGTGTATGAAATCAACTTGTGTATCAGTGCATGGTAAGCCCGTTGACTTCAGTGATGATAGGCACGTGAAGAGTGCAGTGATCAGCCACGTGTTCAAATGTCATGATCAGCCACGTGATCATGCATGTTAGGTCCCACATTGACAGTGGCATGCAGCGTCACGTGATAAGTGTTATGGATCAGCTTTCCGTGATTGCAGTGATGGTCAGTCCACTTGATCAGTGCAATGCAGCAGTCGCAGGTGATCAGTGTATATCATCTTTGGTGATCAGTTGCATGGTCAGCCCGAATTAGTGCAATGGTGGAAATTCAGTGTGCATGATGAGTCACGTGATATTGTTATGAGTAGCAAAGTTATCAGTGCATGATCGCCAGGTGTCAGTGCATGATAGTCCCGTGAATCACGTGCATGAAGATTTCATCGTCATCAGTGTATTGTATCAAGCTTGGGGCGTGTCAAGTGCACTGATCAGGTCCCTGTGGATCAGGTGGCGATGGATCAGGGCCGAGTGATCAGTGGGCAGATGGCACAGTCCGCTCGAGGCGAGGTTGTATGATCATTCATGATCTATGCATAATAAGCCGTGATAAGTGCATGTGCGGTCTCGTGATGAGTTGTGATCAGGCACGAATGTTCAGTGCATTATCAGCGCACGGGTCAGTGCAGATGATCAGCCAGTGTATCAGTGGCAGTGGCAGTGTCATGTGAATAGTGTATGATCAGCTTCGTGATGTAGTTTTATGATTCAGCACGTCATAGTGGTGTGATCAACCCAAGTGATCAGTGTTGCATGATAGCCACATAAAAGTGCAAGATAGCCAAGTGGATCAGTGCATGCACCGGTTGCACGTAATCAGTGTATGATCAGCTTCGTGATCGTAGCATGATGAGGCGCACGTTATAGTAATGATCAGGCACTGTTGTTTAGGGATTATTAGTAATGTGAATCAGTGTTACTGATCAGACACGTGATGAGTGCATGAACAGCCTCATGATCGTGTATGATCAGCCATGTGATCAGTGATGATAGCATGTAATCAGTGATGATAGCTAGTGAATCAGTGCATGATGCAGCCGACGTAATCCGTGCATGATCAGTCCACGTGATCACTGTATGATTTAGCAGAGGGCGTGAATCAGTCCATGCAAGTCTCTTGTGCCAAGTGTAGATCAGTTGTTCGTGATCAGGTGAATGATAGAGCCACGTGGATCATTGCATGTTCCAGGCACGGATCAGGGCATTGGACGACACGTGATAGTGTATTGATCAACTTCGTGATCAGTTTGCATGGTCAGCACAGTGATCAGTGCATGATCAGGCACGTGTGAAGAGTGCAGATTGCCACGTGTTCAATGCATGATTCCCACGGTGATTCAGTGCATGATTAGCACGTATCAGTGCAATGATCACCACGTGATTAGTGTATGATCGAGCTTCTTTGATGCAGTGATGATAAGATCGTGGTCATTGATGTTCAGCCACGGGGATAGTGATGACAGAACACTTGATCAGTGTAATGATTACAGCTTCGTGATCAGTGCATGATCAGCACGTGAGTCAGCTGAATGATTCCAAAGTGAAGTGTGTCATGATCAGTCCACGTGGATGAGTGCATAATCAGCCACGTGATCAGTGAAAATGATCAGTGGTCGGACGTGATTCGTGCATGATAGAGCACGTTATCAGAGTGGCATTGATAGGCACGTGTTTCAGTGTATTATCAGTAATGTGATAGTGTAATATAGACACGTGATGAGTGCATGAAAGCCTTGGAATCAGTGTATGATCAGCATGTGATAAGTGCCATGATAGCTGACGTGATCAGTGGATGATCAGCCGTGTAATCCGTGCATGATCAGCCACGTGATTTCATGTATGATAGCCACGTTATCAGTGCATGAAGAGTCTACGTGAATCAGTGTATGATCAGCTTCGGTGATCAGTGAATTATAAGCACGTGATCATTGCGCATGTTCAGTTAGTCTCTAACGGGATCAGGCATGCACGTCCCGTGAAATTAGGTGTATGATCAGCTTCATGAATCATTTGCATAATAGTCGGACGTTGATCAGTGCATGTGCAGTCTGTGATCAGTGTATGATCGGAGCACATGATAGTGCATTATCAGCCAAGTGGTCAGTGGAGGATGCAGCCACGTGATCAGTGCATGCACAGTCATGTGATAGTGTATGATAGCTTCGTGATTGAGTTCATTCATCAGAACAGCGTTATAGTTGTGTGATCACACGTGACAGTGCATGATCATCCAATGAACAGTGCAAGATAAGCAGTGATCAGATGCATGCAGGACATGTAATCAGTGTATGATCAGCTTCGTGATTCATAGCATGATGAGCCACGTTATCAGTGATGATCAGCAGTTGTGTTCAGTTGCATTATCAGTAATGTGATCGTGTATGATCAGAACACGGGTGATGAGTTGGTCGATTACAGTCCTATGATGTGTAAATGATCAGCATGTGATCAGTGCATGATAGCATGTGTATCAGTGTTCATGGATAGCTACGTGATCAGTGGCATGATCAAGCCGTGAAATCCGTGCATGATCACCCACGTATCTATGTGCGGAGTGATTTCAGCCAGTCATCATTGCATGTTGAGTTCAACGTGATTAGTGTATGAAATAGCTTTTCTTGATCAGTGGCATGATAAGCACGTTGATCATTGCATGTTCTATCCACGGATGCAGTGCATGCAGCAGAACTTGATCAGTGTTGATCAGCTTGCGGGATCAGTGCAGTGAACAGGCCACGGTGATGCAGTGCATGGGGATTGTCCGAGAAGTGATCAGTGGCATGGATCAAGGGCCACGTGTCAAGGGTGCTTATCGAAGCAAATGGTGAGTCATTGCAGTGGTGTCGAGCAATTGAAGTGCATGCACGATGTCAGTGGATTAAGTGGAATGATCGCTTCGTGATCAGTTGCATGGGCAGCCATTGATCAGTGCATGCAGTCCACGGTGATCAGTGATGAGTGAAGGACTGTGAAGAGTGGCAATGATCTGCCACGTGTTTTTCATGCATGATTCATCCACGTGATCAGTGCATGATAGCCACGTGAATCATGTGCATGTTGAACAGCGTGATAGTGTATGATCATTCTTCTTGATTTCAGTGCAAGATAAGCACGTGATCGCATTGCATGTTCGAGCCTAGGATCAGTGCGAATGCAAAGACACTTGATAGTGTATGATGAGCTTCGTGGATCAGTGATGATCAGTCACACGTGATCGTGGATGATCTCAAAGTGTTACGTGCAGATCAGCACGGGATCAGTGCATGATCAGCCAACGTGATCATTGCATGTTCAGCCACATTGACAGTGAATGCACAGTCAGTGATTAAGTGTATGATCAGCGTTTCATGATCAGTGCAATGGTCAGCCAACTTGATCAGTGCATGCACAGTCACGTGATAGTGTATGATAGCTTCGTGATAGTGCTGGTCCATCCATTGAATCAGTGCATGCACGGTCAGTGATCAGTGTATGATTCAGTTTCTTGATCAGTGGATGTCAGCCAATTGGATCAGTGCAGTGCATCGTCACGGTGTTTGATCAGTTTGTATGATGATGAGCTGTGATTGAGTTATGATCAGCCACGTGATCAGTGAAGTGATCAACGCACGTGGATCAGTGCCATGATCCGGCAGATGAAACAGGTGCAGAGATGCAGGCGCAAGTGATTCATGTGCATTGCACAGGTCCGTAATCAGTGTATGATCAGCTTCGTGAGCGCGTGCATGATGAGCGCACGTTTGAGTAGAAGTGGATGTATCAGGCGACAGTGTGTCAGCTGCATTAATAGTAATGTGATCGAAGTGTAATGATCAGGACATCGGTGATGAGTGCATGAACAGCTCATGGATCAGTGTATGATCAGCATGTGATCAGTGCGTGATAGCCAGTGTATCTAGTGATGATAGCTTACGTATTCAGGTGCATGATGAGCCGTGTAATCAAGTGCCATGTTAGGGCACGGTGATCACTGTAGTGATGCAGCACGTGATCAGTGCATGCGACAGGTCTTCGTTGACAGAGTATGATAGCTCGTGATCAGTGAATGATAGCCACGGTGATCATTGCGATGTTCAGTTGGCACGGGGATAGCTGGGCATGCACAGACAACGGGTGATCAGTGTATGATCAACTTCGTGATCGTGCAATGTCAGCCACGTGATAGTTGCATGATCAGTGCAAGTGAAGAGTGCATGATTGCACGTGTTGAAAGTGCATGATCTCCACGTGGATTCAGTGCATATCAGCACGTATCAGTCATGATCAGCACGTTGAATAATTGCTGTTGAGCCTCCGTGATAGTGTATGATCAGCTTTCTTTATAGTGCATGAATAAGTCAGCGTGATCGATTGCATGTTCAGGGGCACGGGATCAGTGGCATGGCACGGCATTATCAGTGTATGGGATTCAGCTCGTGATCAGTGCATGGTCCGCCGATAGTGGCATGAATCAGGCCGTGGAAGAGTGCC
>NW_020190394.1:0-68875 GCF_002263795.3 Bos taurus
TGCATGATCAGCCATCGTTGATCAGTTCATGATCTGTCACATGATTAGTGTATGATCATCCACATGATCAGGTGCATGGGCAGTCATGTGATCAGTGCATGATTAGACGTGATCAGTGCATTTTGAGTCTCACGGTCAGTGCATGATAGCCACGTGATCAGTGCAGCATCAGTCAACTGATGGGTGTTATGCATCATTCACGTGACCGGTACATCCGGTTAGCTATATGCATCAGTGTATGACCAGCCATGTGATAAGGGCATGATAGCACGTGATCAGTGCATGATCAGCCACGTGATTCAGTGCATGATCAGTCACGTCATCAGTGTGCATGATCAGCCACATGATCAGTGCATGATCAATTACGTCATCAGTGCATGATCAGTCACGTGACCAGTACATGGTAGCTGCGTGATCATGCATGATCAGCCACGTTAGCAGTGCATGATAGCCGCGTGATCAGTGCATGATAGCCACGTAAGCAGTGCATGATCAGTCATGTGATACGTGTGTGATCAGCCACGTGATCAGTGCATGATATCCACGTGATCAGTGAATGATAGCCACGTGATGAGTGCATGATAGCCAGCGTGATCAGTGCATGATCAGTTACGTGATACGTGTGTGATCAGCCACGTGATCAGTGCATGATGAGTCAGGTGATCCAGTGCAGGATTAATTACGTTACCAGTGCATGATTCAGTCACGTGACCAGTACATGGTTGCTACGTGATCATTGCATGATCAGCCACGTGAGCAGTGGCATGATAGCCCCGTGGATCAGTCACGTGATCAGTGCATGATCAGTCACGTGATCAGTGCATGATCAGCCAACATGGTCAGTGCATGATCAATATCGTCATCAGTGCATTATCAGGCCACGTGATCAGTACATGGTAGCTGCGTGATCATTGCATGATCAAGCCAAATTAGCAGTGCATGATAACCACGTGATCAGTCACGTGATCAGTGCATGATCAGTCACGTGATCAGTGCATGGATCAACCACATGATCAGTGCATGATCAATTTCGTCATCAGTGCATGATCAGTCACGTGACTAGTACATGTAGCTGCGTGATCAGTGTATGACCAGCCAAGTGATCAGTGCATGATAGCCCCGTGATCAGTGCATGATCAGTCACGTGATCAGTGCATGATAAGTCATGTGATACGTGTGTGATCAGCCACATGATCAGTGCATGAACAATTTCGTCATCAGTGCATGATCAGTCACGTGACCAGTACATGGTAGCTGCGTGATCAGTGTACGACCAGCCAAGTGATCAGTGAATGATAGCCCCGTGATCAGTGCATGATCAGTCACGTGATCAGTGCATGATCAGTCACGTTATCAGTGCATGATCAGCCACATGATCAGTGCATGATCAATTACGTCATCAGTGCATGATCAGTCACGTAACCAGTACATGGTAGCTGCCTGATGATTGCATGATCATCCAAGTTAGCAGTGCATGATAGCCTCGTGATCAGTGCATGATCAGTCACGTGATCAGTGCATGATTATTCACGTGTTCAGTGCATGATCAGCCACGTGATCAGTGCATGATCAGTCACGGGATCAGTGCATGATTATTCACGTGTTCAGTGCAATGATCAGCCACAGTGATCAGTGCATGATCAACTTACGTGATCAGTGCATGATCAGTCACGTGACCAGTACATGGTAGCTACGTGATCATTGCATGATCAGCCACGTGAGCAATGCATGATCAGCCACATGATCAATGCATGATCAATTACGTCATCAGTGCATGATCAGTCACGTGACCAGTACATGGTAGCTGCGTGAACAGTGTATGACCACCCAAGTGATCAGTGCATGATTAGCCCCGTGATCAGTGCATGATCAGTCACCTGATCAGGCATGATTCAGCCACATGATCAGTGCATGATCAGTTACGTCATCAGTGCATGATCAGTCACGTCACCCAGTACCTGGTAGCTGCGTGATCATTGCATGATCAGCCAAGTTAGCAGTGCATGACAAGCCACGTGATCAGTGCATGATCAGTCACGTGATCAGTGCATGATTATTCACGTGTTCAGTGCATGATCAGCCACGTGAGCAATGCATGATCAGCCACATGATCAATGCATGATCAATTACGTCATCAGTGCATGATCAGTCACGTGACCAGTACATGGTAGCTGCGTGAACAGTGTATGACCACCCAAGTGATCAGTGCATGATAGCCCCGTGATCAGTGCATGATCAGTCACCTGATCAGTGCATGATCAGCCACATGATCAGTGCATGATCAGTTACGTGATCAGTGCATGATCAGTCACGTGACCAGTACATGGTTGCTACGTGATCATTGCATGATCAGCCACGTGAGCAGTGCATGATAGCCACGTGATAAGTGCATGATCACTCACGTGATCAGTATATGATCAGTCAACTGAACAGTGCATGATCATTTACGTGATCAGACCATGATCTGTCACGTGACCAGTGTATGGTAGCTACCAGAACATTGCATGACCAGCCTGGTGAGAAGTGCATGATAGCCACGTGATGTGTGCATGATCAGTTACGTGAGCAGAGTATGATCAGCCACGTGATCAGAGCATGAGTGCCACGTGATCAGTGCATGATCAGTCACGTGACAGGTGTGTGGTAAGCCACGTGAACAATGCATGTTCAGCCACGTGATCAATGCATGATATCCACGTGATCAGTGCATGATCAGTTACATGAACAGTGTATGATCAGCCACGTGAGCAGTGCATGGTCAGACACGTGAACAGTGTATGATCAGTCACGTAACCAGTATATGGTAGCTACGTGACCATTGCATGATCAGCCATGTGATGTGTGCATGATAGCCACATGATCACTGCATGATAGCCACGTGATCAGTGCATGATCAGTCACGTGATCAGTGCATGATCAGCCACGTGATCAGTGCATGACGAGGCACGTGATCAGTATGACCAGTCAAGTGATCAGTGCATGATAGCCACGTGATCAGTGCATGATCAGCCATGTGATCAGTGCATAATCAGTCACGTGATCAGTGCATGGTCAGTCACGTGATCAGTGCATGATCATCCACGTGATCAGTGCATGTGGAGTCACGTAGTCAATGCATGATAGCGCTGTAATCAGTGCACGATCAGTCCCGTGATGAGTGTATGATCAGCCAAGTGATCACTGCAAGATAGCTACGTGATCAGTGCATGATCAGTCACATGATCAGTGCATGATCAGCCCTGTCATCAGTGCATGATATCCACGTGAGCAGTGCATACAATTACGTGATCAGTGTATGCGCAATCACGTGATCAGTGCATGAGAGCCACGTGATCAGTGCATGATCATTCACGTGATAGGTGTGTGATCAGCGACGTGAACAGTGCATGCTCAGTCACGTGATCAGGGCCTGCTGAGCTGCGTGATTACTGTCTGCTCATCTGCTTGACAATTGCCAGCTGAGCTGTACGATTCCTGCCTGTCATCTCCTTGACAATTGCCACCTGTGCTGCATATTTCCTGCCTGCTCATCTACTTGATTATTGCCAGCTGAGCAGCATGATTTCTCAGAGCTGAGTTCCATGATTATAGCCTGCTGACTGATTCCTGCCTATTCAGCTCTTTGTTCATTGCCTCCAGATGCACATGATCAGTGTGTGACACCAAACATGATCAGCACATGATCAGTCACATGATGAATGCATGATAAGCCAGGTGATCAGTGCATGATCAATTACGTGATCAGTGCATGATCACTCATGTGACCAGTACATGGTAGCTGCGTGAACACTGCATGATCAGCCACGTGAGCAGTGCATGATAGCTACCTGATCAGTGCATGATCAGTCACGTGATCAGTGCATAATCAGCCACGTGATCAGTGCATGATCACTCACGGGACCAGTACATGGTAGCTACGTGATCATTGCATGATCAGCCACGTGATCAGTGCATGATAGCCACGTGATCAGTGCCCGAACAGCCACGTAATCAGTGCATGGGCAGTCACGTCATCAGTGCATGATAGCCACGTGATCAGTGCGTGCACAGTCCCATGATCAGCGCCTGTCAGTCACTGATCATTGCCTGATAAACACGTGATCAGTGCATGATGAGACATGTGATCAGTGCCCGATCAGCCACGTCAACAGTGCATGCGCAGTCACGTCATCAGTGCATGATAGCCACGTGATCAGTGCATGCTCAGTCACGTGATCTGGACTTGATCAGCCACGTGATCAGTGCCTGCAGAGTCACGTGATCAGGGCCTGCTGAGCTGCGTGATTCCTGTCGGCTCATCTGCTTGACAATTGCCAGCTGAGCTGCGTGATTCCTGCCTGATCACGTGCTTGATTATTGCCAGTTGAGCAGCATGATTCGTCACTGCTGAGCTCCATGCTTATTGCCTGCTGATTGCGTGGTTCGTGTCTGCTCAGCTCTTTGTGTATTGCCTCCTGAGGTCCCTGTTCGGTCACCACCTGCCGGGGACCAGCCCCAGCTGATCCAGGGTATTCGAAGGAGAGATGGCCTAGGCGACTATTTATATGCTAATCAGAGATGTCAAGAATAATAGTATGAGGAGAGCTCAGTAGGAAAATTCGGTGGAGAAAAGAGACTGAGTAGCTTGGTTTGCGAGGAAGACCAATCAAATGTCAAGACAAGAAGTTTGCATCACTTACGTAGGCCGCAGGCCCCCTCTCGAGTAGCAAAAGGTGCCTCACTCTAGACACCTTCTCGAGTGGGTCTTAGCAGCCCAGGCATAATTAGTAAGCGTGGTGGGTTCCCCGCTCCAGATGGAGCCTCAGCTTTAAGTTAAAGGGAAGAATGACAAGGAACTTTATGAATTGGAGCTGTAAGTTAACTCTTTGACAGAGAGAGCGAGATGGTGGTGGGGGACAGCCCCCAGTGAAATCAGAGGTGAGAGCACAAAGCAATACAGTAGGCAGACTCCGGTTTTTTGGGGGGGGGAGATGCTCGCGAATATCCGGGTGGACCCCTGAGGCTCGATCCCACATTTGCGTATGCCGAGCCTCCTTCCTCATGACCTTTGTCCAGAGTGGAATGCCTCCCCGGCTCCCGGCACATGATCAGTGCCTGCTCAGCCACGTGATCACTCACGGCACAGTCACGTGATGAGCGCCTCTCAGTCACGTGATCACCGTATGATAAACACGTGATCAGTGAACGACCAGCCACGTGATCACTACAGGCGCGATCAGGTGGTCAGTTCCTGATCAGCCACCTGATCAGTGCGTGCACAGTCCCCTGATTAGCGCCTGTCAGTCACTGATCACTGCCTGATAAACACGTGATCAGTGCCCGAACAGCCTCGTCATTAGTGCATGCGCATTCACGTGATCAGTGCATGATAGCCACGTGATCAGTGCCTGCACAGTCCCATGATCAGCGCCTGTCAGTCACTAATCACTGCCTGATAAACACGTGATCAGTGCATGATGAGCCATGTGATCAGTGCCCGATCAGCCACGTCATCAGTGCATGCGCAGTCTCGTCATCAGTGCATGATAGCCACGTGATCAGTGCATGCTCTGTCACGTGATCTGGACTTGATCAGCCACGTGATCAGTGCCTGCAGAGTCACGTGATCAGGGCCTGCTGAGCTGCGTGATTCCTGCCGGCTCATCTGCATGACAATTGCCATCTGAGCTGCGTGATTCCTGTCGGCTCATCTGCTTGACAATTGCCAGCTGAGCTGCGTGATTCCTGCCTGGTCACGTGATTGATTATTGCCAGTTGAGCAGCATGATTCGTCACTGCTCAGCTCCATGCTTATTGCCTGCTGATTGCGTGGTTCGTGTCTGCTCAGCTCTTTGAGTATTGCCTCCTGAGGTCCCTGTTCGGTCGCCACCTGCCGGGGACCAGCCCCAACTGATCCAGGGTATTCGAAGGAGAGATGGCCTAGGCGACTATTTATATGCTAATCAGAGATGTCAAGAATAATAGTATGAGGAGAGCTCAGTAGGAAAATTCGGTGGAGAAAAGAGACTGAGTAGCTTGGTTTACGGGGAAGACCAAACTTCAAGACAAGAAGTTTTCACCACTTACGTAGGCCGCAGGCGCCCTCTCGAATAGCGAAAGGTGCCTCACCCTAGACACCTTCTCGAGTGGGTCTTAGCAGCCCAGGCATAATTAGTAAGCGTGGTGGGTTCCGCGCTCCAGATGGAGACTCAGCTGGAAGGTAAAGGGAAGAATGACAAGGAACTTTATGAATTGGAGCTGTAAGTTAACTCTTTGACAGAGAGAGCGAGATGGTGGTGGGGGACAGCCCCCAGTGAAATCAGAGGTGAGAGCACAAAGCAATACAGTAGGCAGACTCTGGTTTTTTTGGGGGGGAGATGCTCGAGAATATCCGGGTGGACTCCTGAGGCTCGATCCCACATTTGCGCATGCGGTGCCTCCTTCCTCATGACCTTTGTCC
This sequence comes from Bos taurus, assembly GCF_002263795.3. Taxonomy (NCBI): domain Eukaryota; kingdom Metazoa; phylum Chordata; class Mammalia; order Artiodactyla; family Bovidae; genus Bos; species Bos taurus. The sequence goes on from NW_020190394.1 coordinate 6,440, forward strand.
AGAGTGGAATGCCTCCCCGGCTCCCGGCACATGATCAGTGCATGCTCAGTCACAATATCAGTGCCTGCTCAGCCACGTGATCACTGACGGCACAGTCACGTGATGAGCGCCTCTCAATCACGTGATCACCGTATGATAAACACGTGATCAGTGAACGACCAGCCACGTGATCACTGCATGCGCAGTCAGGTGGTCAGTTCCTGATCAGCCACCTGATCAGTGCGTGCACAGTCCCCTGATCAGCGCCTGTCAGTCACTGATCACTGCCTGATAAACACGTGATCAGTGCCCGAACAGCCACGTCATCAGTGCATGCTCAGTCACGTGGTCAGGGCCTGCTGAGCTGCGTGATTACTGTCTGCTCATCTGCTTGACAATTGCCAACTGAGCTGCACGATTCCTGCCTGTCATCTGCTTGACAATTGCCAGCTGTGCTGCGTAATTCCTGCCTGCTCCGCTGCTTGATTTTTGCCAGCTGAGCAGCATGATTCCTCACAGCTGAGTTCCATGATTATTGCCTGCTGACTGTTTGATTTGTGCCTACTCAGCTCTTGGTTTATTGACTCCGGAGCCACATGATCAGTGTATGATAGCAAACATGATCAGCGCATGATCAGTCACATGATCAGCGCCATTAAGTCACGTGATCACTACATGATAGTCATGTGATCAGTCCATGCTCAGTCACGGTATCAGTGCATGATCAGCCACGTGATCAGTTCATGATCTGTCACATGATTAGTGTATGATCATCCACATGATCAGTGCATGGGCAGTCATGTGATCAGTGCATGATTAGACGTGATCAGTGCATTTTGAGTCTCGAGGTCAGTGCATGATAGCCACGTGATCAGTGCATGATCAGTCACCTGATGGGTGTATGATCATTCACGTGACCGGTACATGGTAGCTATATGATCAGTGTATGACCAGCCATGTGATAAGTGCATGATAGCCACGTGATCAGTGCATGATCAGCCACGTGATCAGTGCATGATCAGTCACGTCATCAGTGCATGATCAGTCACATCATCAGTGCATGATCAATTACGTCATCAGCGCATGATCAGTCATGTGACCAGTACATGGTAACTGCGTGATCAGTGTATGACCAGCCAAGTAATCAGTGCATGATAGCCACGTGATCAGTGCATGATCAGTCACGTGATCAGTGCATGATCAGCCACATGATCAGTGCATGATCAATTACATCATCAGTGCATGATCAGTCACGTGACCAGCACATGGTAGCTGCGTGATCATTGCATGATCAGCCACGTTAGCAGTGCATGATAGCCGCGTGATCAGTGCATGATAGCCACGTGAGCAGTGCATTATCAGTCATGTGATACGTGTGTGATCAGCCACGTGATCAGTGCATGATATCCACGTGATCAGTGAATGATAGCCACGTGATTAGTGCATGATAGCCACGTGATCAGTGCATGATCAGTTACGTGATACGTGTGTGATCAGCCACGTGATCAGTGCATGATGAGTCAGGTGATCAGTGCAGGATTAATTACGTTACCAGTGCATGATCAGTCACGTGACCAGTACATGGTTGCTACGTGACCATTGCATGATCAGCCACGTGAGCAGTGCATGACAGCCCCGTGATCAGTCACGTGATCAGTTCATGATCAGTCACGTGATCAGTGCATGATCAGCCACATGATCAGTGCATGATCAATTTCGTCATCAGTGCATGATCAGTCACGTGACCAGTACATGGTAGCTGCGTGATCATTGCATGATCAGCCAAGTTAGCAGTGCATGATAACCACGTGATCAGTCACGTGATAAGTGCAGGATCAGTCACGTGATCAGTGCATGATCAGCCACATGATCAGTGCATGATCAATTTCGTCATCAGTGCATGATCAGTCACGTGACCAGTACATGGTAGCTGGGTGATCAGTGTATGACCATCCAGTGATCAGTGCATGATAGCCCCGTGATCAGTGCATGATCAGTCACGTGATCAGTGCATGATCAGTCATGTGATACGTGTGTGATCAGCCACATGATCAGTGCATGAACAATTTCGTCATCAGTGCATGATCAGTCACGTGACCAGTACATGGTAGCTGCGTGATCATTGCATGATCAGCCAAGTTATCAGTGCATGACAGCCACGTGATCAGTGCATGATCAGTCACGTGATCAGTGCATGATTATTCACGTGTTCAGTGCATGATCAGCCACGTGATCAGTGCATGATCAATTACGTGATCAGTGCATGATCAGTCACGTGACCAGTACATGGTTGCTACGTGATCATTGCATGATCAGCCACGTGAGCAGTGCATGATAGCCACGTGATAAGTGCATGATCACTCACGTGATCAGTACATGATCAGTCAACTGAACAGTGCATGATCATTTACGTGATCAGAGCATGATCAGTCACGTGACCAGTGTATGGTAGCTACGTGAACATTGCATGACCAGCCAGGTGAGAAGTGCATGATAGCCACGTGATGTGTGCATGATCAGTTACGTGAGCAGAGTATGATCAGCCACGTGATCAGAGCATGAGTGCCACGTGATCAGTGCATGATCAGTCACGTGACAGGTGTGTGGTAAGCCACGTGAACAATGCAGGTTCAGCCACGTGATCAATGCATGATATCCACGTGATCAGTGCATGATCAGTTACATGAACAGTGTATGATCAGCCACGTGAGCAGTGCATGGTCAGACACGTGAACAGTGTATGATCAGTCACGTAACCAGTATATGGTAGCTACGTGATCATTGCATGATCAGCCATGTGATCTGTGCATGATAGCCACATGATCACTGCATGATAGCCACGTGATCAGTGCATGATCAGTCACGTGATCAGTGCATGATCAGCCACGTGATCAGTGCATGACGAGGCACGTGATCAGTATGACCAGTCAAGTGATCAGTGCATGATAGCCACGTGATCAGTGCATGATCAGCAATGTGATCAGTGCATAATCAGTCACGTGATCAGTGCATGGTCAGTCACGTGATCAGTGCATGATCATCCACGTGATCAGTGCATGTGGAGTCATGTAGTCAATGCATGATAGCGCTGTAATCAGTGCACGATCAGTCCCGTGATGAGTGTATGATCAGCCAAGTGATCAGTGCAAATAGCTACGTGATCAGTGCATGATCAGTCACATGATCAGTGCATGATCAGCCCTGTCATCAGTGCATGATATCCACGTGAGCAGTGCATACAATTACGTGATCAGTGTATGCGCAATCACGTGATCAGTGCATGAGAGCCACGTGATCAGTGCATGATCATTCACGTGATAGGTGTGTGATCAGCGACGTGAACAGTGCATACTCAGTCACGTGATCAGGGCCTGCTGAGCTGCGTGATTACTGTCTGCTCATCTGCTTGACAATTGCCAGCTGAGCTGTACGATTCCTGCCTGTCATCTCCTTGACAATTGCCACCTGTGCTGCATATTTCCTGCCTGCTCATCTACTTGATTATTGCCAGCTGAGCAGCATGATTTCTCAGAGCTGAGTTCCATGATTATAGCCTGCTGACTGATTCCTGCCTATTCAGCTCTTTGTTCATTGCCTCCAGATGCACATGATCAGTGTGTGACACCAAACATGATCAGCACATGATCAGTCACATGATGAATGCATGATAAGCCAGGTGATCAGTGCATGATCAATTACGTGATCAGTGCATGATCACTCATGTGACCAGTACATGGTAGCTGCGTGATCACTGCATGATCAGCCACGTGAGCAGTGCATGATAGCCACGTGATCAGTGCATGATCAGTCACGTGATCAGTGCATGATCAGCCACGTGATCAGTGCATGATCAATTACGTGATCAGTGCATGATCACTCACGGGACCAGTACATGGTAGCTACGTGATCATTGCATGATCAGCCACGTGATCAGTGCATGATAGCCACGTGATCAGTGCCCGAACAGCCACGTCATCAGTGCATGGGCAGTCACGTCATCAGTGCATGATAGCCACGTGATCAGTGCGTGCACAGTCCCATGATCAGCGCCTGTCAGTCACTGATCATTGCCTGATAAACACGTGATCAGTGCATGATGAGACATGTGATCAGTGCCCGATCAGCCACGTCAACAGTGCATGCGCAGTCACGTCATCAGTGCATGATAGCCACGTGATCAGTGCATGCTCAGTCACGTGATCTGGACTTGATCAGCCACGTGATCAGTGCCTGCAGAGTCACGTGATCAGGGCCTGCTGAGCTGCGTGATTCCTGCCGGCTCATCTGCATGACAATTGCCAGCTGAGCTGCGTGATTCCTGTCGGCTCATCTGCTTGACAATTGCCAGCTGAGCTGCGTGATTCCTGCCTGGTCACGTGCTTGATTATTGCCAGTTGAGCAGCATGATTCGTCACTGCTGAGCTCCATGCTTATTGCCTGCTGATTGCGTGGTTCGTGTCTGCTCAGCTCTTTGAGTATTGCCTCCTGAGGTCCATGTTCGGTCGCCACCTGCCGGGGACCAGCCCCAACTGATCCAGGGTATTCGAAGGAGAGATGGCCTAGGCGACTATTTATATGCTAATCAGAGATGTCAAGAATAATAGTATGAGGAGAGCTCAGTAGGAAAATTCGGTGGAGAAAAGAGACTGAGTAGCTTGGTTTACGCGGAAGACCAATCAAACGTCAAGACAAGAAGTTTTCACCACTTACGTAGGCCGCAGGCGCCCTCTCGAATAGCAAAAGGTGCCTCACCCTAGACACCTTCTCGAGTGGGTCTTAGCAGCCCAGGCATAATTAGTAAGCGTGGTGGGTTCCGCGCTCCAGATGGAGACTCAGCTGGAAGGTAAAGGGAAGAATGACAAGGAACTTTATGAATTGGAGCTGTAAGTTAACTCTTTGACAAAGAGAGCGAGATGGTGGTGGGGGACAGCCCCCAGTGAAATCAGAGGTGAGAGCACAAAGCAATACAGTAGGCAGACTCTGGTTTTTTTGTGGGGGAGATGCTCGAGAATATCCGGGTGGACTCCTGAGGCTCGATCCCGCATTTGCGCATGCGGTGCCTCCTTCCTCATGACCTTTGTCCAGAGTGGAATGCCTCCCCGGCTCCCGGCACATGATCAGTGCATGCTCAGTCACAATATCAGTGCCTGCTCAGCCACGTGATCACTGACGGCACAGTCACGTGATGAGCGCCTCTCAATCACGTGATCACCGTATGATAAACACGTGATCAGTGAACGACCAGCCACGTGATCACTGCATGCGCAGTCAGGTGGTCAGTTCCTGATCAGCCACCTGATCAGTGCGTGCACAGTCCCCTGATCAGCGCCTGTCAGTCACTGATCACTGCCTGATAAACACGTGATCAGTGCCCGAACAGCCACGTCATCAGTGCATGCTCAGTCACGTGGTCAGGGCCTGCTGAGCTGCGTGATTACTGTCTGCTCATCTGCTTGACAATTGCCAGCTGAGCTGCACGATTCCTGCCTGTCATCTGCTTGACAATTGCCAGCTGTGCTGCGTAATTCCTGCCTGCTCCGCTGCTTGATTTTTGCCAGCTGAGCAGCATGATTCCTCACAGCTGAGTTCCATGATTATTGCCTGCTGACTGTTTGATTTGTGCCTACTCAGCTCTTGGTTTATTGACTCCGGAGGCACATGATCAGTGTATGATAGCAAACATGATCAGCGCATGATCAGTCACATGATCAGCGCCATTAAGTCACGTGATCACTACATGATAGTCATGTGATCAGTCCATGCTCAGTCACGGTATCAGTGCATGATCAGCCACGTGATCAGTTCATGATCTGTCACATGATTAGTGTATGATCATCCACGTGATCAGTGCATGGGCAGTCATGTGATCAGTGCATGATTAGACGTGATCAGTGCATTTTGAGTCTCGCGGTCAGTGCATGATAGCCACGTGATCAGTGCATGATCAGTCACCTGATGGGTGTATGATCATTCACGTGACCGGTACATGGTAGCTATATGATCAGTGTATGACCAGCCATGTGATAAGTGCATGATAGCCACGTGATCAGTGCATGATCAGCCACGTGATCAGTGCATGATCAGTCACGTCATCAGTGCATGATCAGCCACATGATCAGTGCATGATCAATTACGTCATCAGCGCATGATCAGTCATGTGACCAGTACATGGTAGCTGCGTGATCAGTGTATGACCAGCCAAGTAATCAGTGCATGATAGCCACGTGATCAGTGCATGATCAGTCACGTGATCAGTGCATGATCAGCCACATGATCAGTGCATGATCAATTACGTCATCAGTGCATGATCAGTCACGTGACCAGTACATGGTAGCTGCGTGATCATTGCATGATCAGCCACGTTAGCAGTGCATGATAGCCGCGTGATCAGTGCACGATAGCCACGTGAGCAGTGCATGATCAGTCATGTGATACGTGTGTGATCAGCCACGTGATTAGTGCATGATATCCACGTGATCAGTGAATGATAGCCACGTGATTAGTGCATGATAGCCACGTGATCAGTGCATGATCTGTTACGTGATACGTGTGTGATCAGCCACGTGATCAGTGCATGATGAGTCAGGTGATCAGTGCAGGATTAATTACGTTACCAGTGCATTATCAGTCACGTGACCAGTACATGGTTGCTACGTGATCATTGCATGATCAGCCACGTGAGCAGTGCATGATAGCCCCGTGATCAGTCACGTGATCAGTGCATGATCAGTCACGTGATCAGTGCATGATCAGCCACATGATCAGTGCATGATCAATTTCGTCATCAGTGCATGATCAGTCACGTGACCAGTACATGGTAGCTGCGTGATCATTGCATGATCAGCCAAGTTAGCAGTGCATGATAACCACGTGATCAGTCACGTGATCAGTGCAGGATCAGTCACGTGATCAGTGCATGATCAGCCACATGATCAGTGCATGATCAATTTCGTCATCAGTGCATGATCAGTCACGTGACCAGTACATGGTAGCTGGGTGATCAGTGTATGACCATCCAGTGATCAGTGCATGATAGCCCCGTGATCAGTGCATGATCAGTCACGTGATCAGTGCATGATCAGTCATGTGATACGTGTGTGATCAGCCACATGATCAGTGCATGAACAATTTCGTCATCAGTGCATGATCAGTCACGTGACCAGTACATGGTAGCTGCATGATCATTGCATGATCAGCCAAGTTAGCAGTGCATGACAGCCACGTGATCAGTGCATGATCAGTCACGTGATCAGTGCATGATTATTCACGTGTTCAGTGCATGATCAGCCACGTGATCAGTGCATGATCAATTACGTGATCAGTGCATGATCAGTCACCTGACCAGTACATGGTTGCTACGTGATCATTGCATGATCAGCCACGTGAGCAGTGCATGATAGCCACGTGATAAGTGCATGATCACTCACGTGATCAGTACATGATCAGTCAACTGAACAGTGCATGATCATTTACGTGATCTGAGCATGATCAGTCACGTGACCAGTATATGGTAGCTACGTGAACATTGCATGACCAGCCAGGTGAGAAGTGCATGATAGCCACGTGATGTGTGCATGATCAGTTACGTGAGCAGAGTATGATCAGTCACGTGATCAGTGCATGATCAGCCACATGATCAGTGCATGATCAATTACGTCATCAGTGCATGATCAGTCACGTGACCAGTACATGGTAGCTGCCTGATGATTGCATGATCATCCAAGTTAGCAGTGCATGATAGCCACGTGATCAGTGCATGATCAGTCACGGGATCAGAGCATGATTATTCACGTGTTCAGTGCATGATCAGCCACGTGATCAGTGCATGATCAGTCACGGGATCAGTGCATGATTATTCACGTGTTCAGTGCAGGATCAGCCACGTGATCAGTGCATGATCAACTACGTGATCAGTGCATGATCAGTCACGTGACCAGTACATTGTAGCTACGTGATCATTGCATGATCAGCCAAGTGAGCAGTGCATGATCAGCCACATGATCAGTGCATGATCAATTACGTCATCAGTGCATGATCAGTCACGTGACCAGTACATGGTAGCTGCGTGATCAGTGTATGACCAGCCAAGTGATCAGTGCATGATCAGACACGTGATCAGTGCATGATCAGCCACATGATCAGTGCATGATCAATTTCGTCATCAGTGCATGATCAGTCACGTGACCAGTACATGGTAGCTGCGTGATCATTGCATGATCATCCAAGTTAGCAGTGCATGACAGCCACGTGATCAGTGCATGATCAGTCACGTGATCAGTGCATGATTATTCACGTGTTCAGTGCATGATCAGCCACGTGATCAGTGCATGATCAATTACGTGATCAGTGCATGATCAGTCACGTGACCAGTACATGGTAGCTGCGTGATCATTGCATGATCAGCCAAGTTAGCAGTGCATGACAGCCACGTGATCAGTGCATGATCAGTCACGTGATCAGTGCATGATTATTCACGTGTTCAGTGCATGATCAGCCACGTGATCAGTGCATGATCAATTACGTGATCAGTGCATGATCAGTCACGTGACCAGTACATGGTTGCTACGTGATCATTGCATGATCAGCCACGTGAGCAGTGCATGACAGCCACGTGATAAGTGCATTATCACTCACGTGATCAATACATGATCAGTCAACTGAACAGTGCATGATCATTTACGTGATCTGAGCATGATCAGTCACGTGACCAGTATATGGTAGCTACGTGAACATTGCATGACCAGCCAGGTGAGAAGTGCATGATAGCCACGTGATGTGTGCATGATCAGTTACGTGAGCAGAGTATGATCAGCCACGTGATCAGTGCATGAGTGCCACGTGATCAGTGCATGATCAGTCACGTGACAGGTGTGTGGTAAGCCACGTGAATAATGCCTGTTCAGCCACGTGATCAATGCATGATATCCACGTGATCAGTGCATGATCAGTTACATGAACAGTGTATGATCAGCCACGTGAGCAGTGCATGGTCAGACACGTGAACAGTGTATGATCAGTCACGTAACCAGTATATGGTAGCTACGTGATCATTGCATGATCAGCCATGTGATCTGTGCATGATAGCCACATGATCACTGCATGATAGCCACGTGATCAGTGCATGATCAGTCACGTGATCAGTGCATGATCAGCCACGTAATCAGTGCATGACGAGGCACGTGATCAGTATGACCAGTCAAGTGATCAGTGCCTGATAGCCACGTGATCAGTGCATGATCAGTCAGGTGATGAGTGCATGATCAGCCACGTGATCAGTGCATGATCAATTACGTGATCAGTGCATGATCAGTCACGTGACCAGTACATGGTAGCTGCGTGATCATTGCATGATCAGCCAAGTTAGCAGTGCATGACAGCCACGTGATCAGTGCATGATCAGTCACGTGATCAGTGCATGATTATTCACGTGTTCAGTGCATGATCAGCCACGTGATCAGTGCATGATCAATTACGTGATCAGTGCATGATCAGTCACGTGACCAGTACATGGTAGCTGGGTGATCATTGCATGATCAGCCAAGTTAGCAGTGCATGACAGCCACGTGATCAGTGCATGATCAGTCACGTGATCAGTGCATGATTATTCACGTGTTCAGTGCATGATCAGCCACGTGATCAGTGCATGATCATTTACGTGATCAGTGCATGATCAGTCACGTGACCAGTACATGGTTGCTACGTGATCATTGCATGATCAGCCACGTGAGTAGTGCATGATAGCCACGTGATAAGTGCATGATCACTCACGTGATCAATACATGATCAGTCAACTGAACAGTGCATGATCATTTACGTGATCTGAGCATGATCAGTCACGTGACCAGTATATGGTAGCTACGTGAACATTGCATGACCAGCCAGGTGAGAAGTGCATGATAGCCACGTGATGTGTGCATGATCAGTTACGTGAGCAGAGTATGATCAGCCACGTGATCAGTGCATGAGTGCCACGTGATCAGTGCATGATCAGTCACGTGACAGGTGTGTGGTAAGCCACGTGAACAATGCATGTTCAGCCACGTGATCAATGCATGATATCCACGTGATCAGTGCATGATCAGTTACATGAACAGTATATGATCAGCCACGTGAGCAGTGCATGGTCAGACACGTGAACAGTGTATGATCAGTCACGTAACCAGTATATGGTAGCTACGTGATCATTGCATGATCAGCCATGTGATCTGTGCATGATAGCCACATGATCACTGCATGATAGCCACGTGATCAGTGCATGATCAGTCACGTGATCAGTGCATGATCAGCCACGTAATCAGTGCATGACGAGGCACGTGATCAGTATGACCAGTCAAGTGATCAGTGCCTGATAGCCACGTGATCAGTGCATGATCAGTCACGTGATCAGTGCATGATCAGCCACGTGATCAGTGCATGACGAGGCACGTGATCAGTATGACCAGTCAAGTGATCAGTGCATGATAGCCACGTGATCAGTGCATGATCAGCCATGTGATCAGTGCATGATCAGTCACGTGATCAGTGCATGGTCAGTCACGTGATCAGTGCATGATCATCCACGTGATCAGTGCATGTGGAGTCATGTACTCAATGCATGATAGCGCCGTAATCAGTGCACGATCAGTCCCGTGATGAGTGTATGATCAGCCAAGTTATCAGTGCAAGATAGCTACGTGATCAGTGCATGATCAGTCACATGATCAGTGCATGATCAGCCCCGTCATCAGTGCATGATATCCACGTGAGCAGTGCATACAATTACGTGATCAGTGCATGCGCAATCACGTGATCAGTGCATGAGAGCCAGGTGATCAGTGAATGATCAGTCACGTGATACGTGTGTGAACAACCACGTGATCAGTGCATGACATCCAGGTGATCAGTGCATGAAAGCCACGTGATCACTTCATGAATAGTCACGTCATCTGTGCATGACCAGGCACGTGATCAGTGTATGATCAGCCACGTGAACAGTGCATGATAGCCACGTGATCAGTGCATGATATCCAGGTGATCAGTGCATGATAGCCACGTGGTCACTTCATGAGTAGTCACGTCGTCTGTGCATGATCAGTCACGTGATCAGTGTATGATCAGCCACGTGAACAGTGCATGATAGCCACGTGATCAGTGCATGATCAGTCTCATGAACAGTGCATGATCAGTCACTCGATCAGTGTATGATCAGCCACGTGAGTAGTGAATGATCAATTACGTGATCAGGGCATGATCAGTCACGTGACCAGTACATGTTAGCTACGTGATCATTGCAGGATCAGCCACGTGAGCACTGCATGATAGACACGTGATCAGTGCATGATCAGCTACGTGAGCAGTGTATGGTCAGCCACGTGATCAGTGCATCATCAGACACGTGAACAGTGTATGATCAGCCACGTGATTAGTGCATGATAGCCACATGATCATTGCATGATAGCCACGTGATCAGTGCATGATCAGCCAGGTGATCAGTGAATGATTGCTACGTGATCAGTTCATGATTACTTACGTGATCTGTGCATGACCAGGCAGGTGATCAGTGTATGATCAGCCACGTGAACAGTGCATGATAGCCACGTGATCAGTGCATGATCAGTCTCGTGATCAGTGCATTATCAGTCACGTGATAAGTGGATGATCAGCCACGTGATCAGTGCATGATCAGCCACATGATCAGTGCATGATCAATTACGTGATCAGTGCATGATCAGTCACGTGACCAGTATATGGTAGCTAGGTGATCATTGCATGATCAGCCACGTGAGCCGTGCATGAGAGCCACAAGATCAGTGCATGATCAGCCACGTGAGCAGTGCATGATAGCCACGTGATAAGTGCATGATCACTCACGTGATCAGTACATGATCAGTCAACTGAACAGTGCATGATCATTTACGTGATCTGAGCATGATCAGTCACGTGACCAGTATATGGTAGCTACGTGAACATTGCATGACCAGCCAGGTGAGAAGTGCATGATAGTCAAGTGATGTGTGCATGATCAGTTATGTGAGCAGAGTATGATCAGCCACGTGATCAGTGCATGAGTGCCACGTGATCAGTGCATGATCAGTCACGTGATCAGTGCATGATCAGTCACGTGATCAGTGCATGATCAGCCACATGATCAGTGCATGATCAATTACGTCATCAGTGCATGATCAGTCACGTGACCAGTACATGGTAGCTGCCTGATGATTGCATGATCATCCAAGTTAGCAGTGCATGATAGCCACGTGATCAGTGCATGATCAGTCACGGGATCAGTGCATGATTATTCACGTGTTCAGTGCATGATCAGCCACGTGATCAGTGCATGATCAGTCACGGGATCAGTGCATGATTATTCACGTGTTCAGTGCAGGATCAGCCACGTGATCAGTGCATGATCAACTACGTGATCAGTGCATGATCAGTCACGTGACCAGTACATGGTAGCTACGTGATCATTGCATGATCAGCCACATGATCAGTGCATGATCAATTACGTCATCAGTGCATGATCAGTCCCGTGACCAGTACATGGTAGCTGCGTGATCAGTGTATGACCAGCCAAGTGATCAGTGCATGATAGCCCCGTGATCAGTGCATGATCAGTCACCTGATCAGTGCATGATCAGTCACGTGATCAGTGCATGATCAGCCACATGATCAGTGCATGATCAATTACGTCATCAGTGCATGATCAGTCACGTGACCAGTACATGGTAGCTGCGTGATCATTGCATGATCAGCCAAGTTAGCAGTGCATGACAGCCACGTGATCAGTGCATGATCAGTCACGTGATCAGTGCATGATTATTCACGTGTTCAGTGCATGATCAGCCACGTGATCAGTGCATGATCAATTACGTGATCAGTGCATGATCAGTCACGTGACCAGAACATGGTTGCTACGTGATCATTGCATGATCAGCCACGTGAGCAGTGCATGATAGCCACGTGATAAGTGCATGATCACTCACGTGATCAGTACATGATCAGTCAACTGAACAGTGCATGATCATTTACGTGATCTGAGCATGATCAGTCACGTGACCAGTATATGGTAGCTACGTGAACATTGCATGACCAGCCAGGTGAGAAGTGCATGATAGCCACGTGATGTGTGCATGATCAGTTACGTGAGCAGAGTATGATCAGCCACGTGATCAGTGCATGAGTGCCACGTGATCAGTGCATGATCAGTCACGTGACAGGTGTGTGGTAAGCCACGTGAACAATGCATGTTCAGCCACGTGATCAATGCATGATATCCACGTGATCAGTGCATGATCAGTTACATGAACAGTATATGATCAGCCACGTGAGCAGTGCATGGTCAGACACGTGAACAGTGTATGATCAGTCACGTAACCAGTATATGGTAGCTACGTGATCATTGCATGATCAGCCATGTGATCTGTGCATGATAGCCACATGATCACTGCATGATAGCCACGTGATCAGTGCATGATCAGTCACGTGATCAGTGCATGATCAGCCACGTGATCAGTGCATGACGAGGCACGTGATCAGTATGACCAGTCAAGTGATCAGTGCATGATAGCCACGTGATCAGTGCATGATCAGCCATGTGATCAGTGCATGATCAGTCACGTGATCAGTGCATGGTCAGTCACGTGATCAGTGCATGATCATCCACGTGATCAGTGCATGTGGAGTCATGTACTCAATGCATGATAGCGCCGTAATCAGTGCACGATCAGTCCCGTGATGAGTGTATGATCAGCCAAGTTATCAGTGCAAGATAGCTACGTGATCAGTGCATGATCAGTCACATGATCAGTGCATGATCAGCCCCGTCATCAGTGCATGATATCCACGTGAGCAGTGCATACAATTACGTGATCAGTGCATGCGCAATCACGTGATCAGTGCATGAGAGCCAGGTGATCAGTGAATGATCAGTCACGTGATACGTGTGTGAACAACCACGTGATCAGTGCATGACATCCAGGTGATCAGTGCATGAAAGCCACGTGATCACTTCATGAATAGTCACGTCATCTGTGCATGACCAGGCACGTGATCAGTGTATGATCAGCCACGTGAACAGTGCATGATAGCCACGTGATCAGTGCATGATATCCAGGTGATCAGTGCATGATAGCCACGTGGTCACTTCATGAGTAGTCACGTCGTCTGTGCATGATCAGTCACGTGATCAGTGTATGATCAGCCACGTGAACAGTGCATGATAGCCACGTGATCAGTGCATGATCAGTCTCATGAACAGTGCATGATCAGTCACTCGATCAGTGTATGATCAGCCACGTGAGTAGTGAATGATCAATTACGTGATCAGGGCATGATCAGTCACGTGACCAGTACATGTTAGCTACGTGATCATTGCAGGATCAGCCACGTGAGCACTGCATGATAGACACGTGATCAGTGCATGATCAGCTACGTGAGCAGTGTATGGTCAGCCACGTGATCAGTGCATCATCAGACACGTGAACAGTGTATGATCAGCCACGTGATTAGTGCATGATAGCCACATGATCATTGCATGATAGCCACGTGATCAGTGCATGATCAGCCAGGTGATCAGTGAATGATTGCTACGTGATCAGTTCATGATTACTTACGTGATCTGTGCATGACCAGGCAGGTGATCAGTGTATGATCAGCCACGTGAACAGTGCATGATAGCCACGTGATCAGTGCATGATCAGTCTCGTGATCAGTGCATTATCAGTCACGTGATAAGTGGATGATCAGCCACGTGATCAGTGCATGATCAGCCACATGATCAGTGCATGATCAATTACGTGATCAGTGCATGATCAGTCACGTGACCAGTATATGGTAGCTAGGTGATCATTGCATGATCAGCCACGTGAGCCGTGCATGAGAGCCACAAGATCAGTGCATGATCAGCCACGTGAGCAGTGCATGATAGCCACGTAATAAGTGCATGATCACTCACGTGATCAGTGCATGATTATTCACGTGTTCAGTGCATGATCAGCCACGTGATCAGTGCATGATCAGTCACGGGATCAGTGCATGATTATTCACGTGTTCAGTGCATGATCAGCCACGTGATCAGTGCATGATCAGTCACGGGATCAGTGCATGATTATTCACGTGTTCAGTGCATGATCAGTCACGTGATCAGTGCATGATCAGCCACATGATCAGTGCATGATCAATTACGTCATCAGTGCATGATCAGTCACGTGACCAGTACATGGTAGCTGCGTGATCATTGCATGATCAGCCAAGTTAGCAGTGCATGACAGCCACGTGATCAGTGCATGATCAGTCACGTGATCAGTGCATGATTATTCACGTGTTCAGTGCATGATCAGCCACGTGATCAGTGCATGATCAATTACGTGATCAGTGCATGATCAGTCACGTGACCAGTACATGGTAGCTGCGTGATCATTGCATGATCAGCCAAGTTAGCAGTGCATGACAGCCACGTGATCAGTGCATGATCAGTCACGTGATCAGTGCATGATTATTCACGTGTTCAGTGCATGATCAGCCACGTGATCAGTGCATGATCAATTACGTGATCAGTGCATGATCAGTCACGTGACCAGTACATGGTTGCTACGTGATCATTGCATGATCAGCCACGTGAGCAGTGCATGACAGCCACGTGATAAGTGCATTATCACTCACGTGATCAATACATGATCAGTCAACTGAACAGTGCATGATCATTTACGTGATCTGAGCATGATCAGTCACGTGACCAGTATATGGTAGCTACGTGAACATTGCATGACCAGCCAGGTGAGAAGTGCATGATAGCCACGTGATGTGTGCATGATCAGTTACGTGAGCAGAGTATGATCAGCCACGTGATCAGTGCATGAGTGCCACGTGATCAGTGCATGATCAGTCACGTGACAGGTGTGTGGTAAGCCAGGTAAACAATGCATGTTCAGCCACGTGATCAATGCATGATATCCACGTGATCAGTGCATGATCAGTTACATGAACAGTGTATGATCAGCCACGTGAGCAGTGCATGGTCAGACACGTGAACAGTGTATGATCAGTCACGTAACCAGTATATGGTAGCTACGTGATCATTGCATGATCAGCCATGTGATCTGTGCATGATAGCCACATGATCACTGCATGATAGCCACGTGATCAGTGCATGATCAGTCACGTGATCAGTGCATGATCAGCCACGTAATCAGTGCATGACGAGGCACGTGATCAGTATGACCAGTCAAGTGATCAGTGCCTGATAGCCACGTGATCAGTGCATGATCAGTCAGGTGATCAGTGCATGATCAGCCACGTGATCAGTGCATGATAAATTACGTGATCAGTGCATGATCAGTCACGTGACCAGTACATGGTTGCTATGTGATCATTGCATGATCAGCCACGTGAGCAGTGCATGATAGCCACGTGATAAGTGCATGATCACTCACGTGATCAGTACATGATCAGTCAACTGAACAGTGCATGATCATTTACGTGATCTGAGCATGATCAGTCACGTGACCAGTATATGGTAGCTACGTGAACATTGCATGACCAGCCAGGTGAGAAGTGCATGATAGCCACGTGATGTGTGCATGATCAGTTACGTGAGCAGAGTATGATCAGCCACGTGATCAGTGCATGAGTGCCACGTGATCAGTGCATGATCAGTCACGTGATCAGTGCATGATCAGTCACGGGATCAGTGCATGATTATTCACGTGTTCAGTGCATGATCAGCCACGTGATCAGTGCATGATCAGTAACGGGATCAGTGCATGATTATTCACGTGTTCAGTGCAGGATCAGCCACGTGATCAGTGCATGATCAACTACGTGATCAGTGCATGATCAGTCATGTGACCAGTACATTGTAGCTACGTGATCATTGCATGATCAGCCAAGTGAGCAGTGCATGATCAGCCACATGATCAGTGCATGATCAATTACGTCATCAGTGCATGATCAGTCACGTGACCAGTACATGGTAGCTGCGTGATCAGTGTATGACCAGCCAAGTGATCAGTGCATGATAGCCCCGTGATCAATGCATGATCAGTCACCTGATCAGTGCATGATCAGTCACCTGATCAGTGCATGATCAGCCACATGATCAGTGCATGATCAATTATGTCATCAGTGCATGATCAGTCACGTGACCAGTACATGGTAGCTGCGTGATCATTGCATGATCAGCCAAGTTAGCAGTGCATGACAGCCACGTGATCAGTGCATGATCAGTCACGTGATCAGTGCATGATTATTCACGTGTTCAGTGCATGATCAGCCACGTGATCAGTGCATGATCAATTACGTGATCAGTGCATGATCAGTCACGTGACCAGTACATGGTAGCTGCGTGATCATTGCATGATCAGCCAAGTTAGCAGTGCATGACAGCCACGTGATCAGTGCATGATCAGTCACGTGATCAGTGCATGATTATTCACGTGTTCAGTGCATGATCAGCCACGTGATCAGTGCATGATCAATTACGTGATCAGTGCATGATCAGTCACGTGACCAGTACATGGTTGCTACGTGATCATTGCATGATCAGCCACGTGAGCAGTGCATGATAGCCACGTGATAAGTGCATGATCACTCACGTGATCAATACATGATCAGTCAACTGAACAGTGCATGATCATTTACGTGATCTGAGCATGATCAGTCACGTGACCAGTATATGGTAGCTACGTGAACATTGCATGACCAGCCAGGTGAGAAGTGCATGATAGCCACGTGATGTGTGCATGATCAGTTACGTGAGCAGAGTATGATCAGCCACGTGATCAGTGCATGAGTGCCACGTGATCAGTGCATGATCAGTCACGTGACAGGTGTGTGGTAAGCCACGTGAACAATGCATGTTCAGCCACGTGATCAATGCATGATATCCACGTGATCAGTGCATGATCAGTTACATGAACAGTGTATGATCAGCCACGTGAGCAGTGCATGGTCAGACACGTGAACAGTGTATGATCAGTCACGTAACCAGTATATGGTAGCTACGTGATCATTGCATGATCAGCCATGTGATCTGTGCATGATAGCCACATGATCACTGCATGATAGCCACGTGATCAGTGCATGATCAGTCACGTGATCAGTGCATGATCAGCCACGTAATCAGTGCATGACGAGGCACGTGATCAGTATGACCAGTCAAGTGATCAGTGCCTGATAGCCACGTGATCAGTGCATGATCAGTCACGTGATCAGTGCATGATCAGCCACGTGATCAGTGCATGACGAGGCACGTGATCAGTATGACCAGTCAAGTGATCAGTGCATGATAGCCACGTGATCAGTGCATGATCAGCCATGTGATCAGTGCATGATCAGTCACGTGATCAGTGCATGGTCAGCCACGTGAACAGTGCATGATAGCCACGTGATCAGTGCATGATATCCAGGTGATCAGTGCATGATAGCCACGTGGTCACTTCATGAGTAGTCACGTCGTCTGTGCATGATCAGTCACGTGATCAGTGTATGATCAGCCACGTGAACAGTGCATGATAGCCACGTGATCAGTGCATGATCAGTCTCATGAACAGTGCATGATCAGTCACTCGATCAGTGTATGATAAGCCACGTGAGTAGTGAATGATCAATTACGTAATCAGGGCATGATCAGTCACGTGACCAGTACATGTTAGCTACGTGATCATTGCAGGATCAGCCACGTGAGCACTGCATGATAGACACGTGGTCAGTGCATGATCAGCTACGTGAGCAGTGTATGGTCAGCCACGTGATCAGTGCATCATCAGACACGTGAACAGTGTATGATCAGCCACGTGATTAGTGCATGATAGCCACATGATCATTGCATGATAGCCACGTGATCAGTGCATGATCAGCCAGGTGATCAGTGAATGATTGCTACGTGATCAGTTCATGATTACTTACGTGATCTGTGCATGACCAGGCAGGTGATCAGTGTATGATCAGCCACGTGAACAGTGCATGATAGCCACGTGATCAGTGCATGATCAGTCTCGTGATCAGTGCATTATCAGTCACGTGATAAGTGGATGATCAGCCACGTGATCAGTGCATGATCAGCCACATGATCAGTGCATGATCAATTACGTGATCAGTGCATGATCAGTCACGTGACCAGTATATGGTAGCTAGGTGATCATTGCATGATCAGCCACGTGAGCCGTGCATGAGAGCCACAAGATCAGTGCATGATCAGCCACGTGAGCAGTGCATGATAGCCACGTGATAAGTGCATGATCACTCACGTGATCAGTACATGATCAGTCAACTGAACAGTGCATGATCATTTACGTGATCTGAGCATGATCAGTCACGTGACCAGTATATGGTAGCTATGTGAACATTGCATGACCAGCCAGGTGAGAAGTGCATGATAGCCACGTGATGTGTGCATGATCAGTTACGTGAGCAGAGTATGATCAGCCACGTGATCAGTGCATGAGTGCCACGTGATCAGTGCATGATCAGTCACGTGATCAGTGCATGATCAGTCACGTGATCAGTGCATGATCAGCCACATGATCAGTGCATGATCAATTACGTCATCAGTGCATGATCAGTCACGTGACCAGTACATGGTAGCTGCCTGATGATTGCATGATCATCCAAGTTAGCAGTGCATGATAGCCACGTGATCAGTGCATGATCAGTCACGGGATCAGTGCATGATTATTCACGTGTTCAGTGCATGATCAGCCACGTGATCAGTGCATGATCAGTCACGGGATCAGTGCATGATTATTCACGTGTTCAGTGCAGGATCAGCCACGTGATCAGTGCATGATCAACTACGTGATCAGTGCATGATCAGTCACGTGACCAGTACATGGTAGTTACGTGATTATTGCATGATCAGCCAAGTGAGCAGTGCATGATCAGCCACATGATCAGTGCATGATCAATTACGTCATCAGTGCATGATCAGTCCCGTGACCAGTACATGGTAGCTGCGTGATCAGTGTATGACCAGCCAAGTGATCAGTGCATGATAGCCCCGTGATCAGTGCATGATCAGTCACCTGATCAGTGCATGATCAGTCACGTGATCAGTGCATGATCAGCCACATGATCAGTGCATGATCAATTACGTCATCAGTGCATGATCAGTCACGTGACCAGTACATGGTAGCTGCGTGATCATTGCATGATCAGCCAAGTTAGCAGTGCATGACAGCCACGTGATCAGTGCATGATCAGTCACGTGATCAGTGCATGATTATTCACGTGTTCAGTGCATGATCAGCCACGTGATCAGTGCATGATCAATTACGTGATCAGTGCATGATCAGTCACGTGACCAGTACATGGTTGCTACGTGATCATTGCATGATCAGCCACGTGAGCAGTGCATGATCAGTCAACTGAACAGTGCATGATCATTTACGTGATCTGAGCATGATCAGTCACGTGACCAGTATATGGTAGCTACGTGAACATTGCATGACCAGCCAGGTGAGAAGGGCATGATAGCCACGTGATGTGTGCATGATCAGTTACGTGAGCAGAGTATGATCAGCCACGTGATCAGTGCATGAGTGCCACGTGATCAGTGCATGATCAGTCACGTGATCAGTGCATGATCAGTCACGTGATCAGTGCATGATCAGCCACATGATCAGTGCATGATCAATTACGTCATCAGTGCATGATCAGTCACGTGACCAGTACATGGTAGCTGCCTGATGATTGCATGATCATCCAAGTTAGCAGTGCATGATAGCCACGTGATCAGTGCATGATCAGTCACGGGATCAGTGCATGATTATTCACGTGTTCAGTGCATGATCAGCCACGTGATCAGTGCATGATCAGTCACGGGATCAGTGCATGATTATTCACGTGTTCAGTGCAGGATCAGCCACGTGATCAGTGCATGATCAACTACGTGATCAGTGCATGATCAGTCACGTGACCAGTACATTGTAGCTACGTGATCATTGCATGATCAGCCAAGTGAGCAGTGCATGATCAGCCACATGATCAGTGCATGATCAATTACGTCATCAGTGCATGATCAGTCCAGTGACCAGTACATGGTAGCTGCGTGATCAGTGTATGACCAGCCAAGTGATCAGTGCATGATAGCCCCGTGATCAATGCATGATCAGTCACCTGATCAGTGCATGATCAGTCACGTGATCAGTGCATGATCAGCCACATGATCAGTGCATGATCAATTACGTCATCAGTGCATGATCAGTCACGTGACCAGTACATGGTAGCTGCGTGATCATTGCATGATCAGCCAAGTTATCAGTGCATGACAGCCACGTGATCAGTGCATGATCAGTCACGTGACCAGTACATGGTTGCTACGTGATCATTGCATGATCAGCCACGTGAGCAGTGCATGATAGCCACGTGATAAGTGCATGATCACTCACGTGATCAATACATGATCAGTCAACTGAACAGCGCATGATCATTTACGTGATCTGAGCATGATCAGTCACGTGACCAGTATATGGTAGCTACGTGAACATTGCATGACCAGCCAGGTGAGAAGTGCATGATAGCCACGTGATGTGTGCATGATCAGTTACGTGAGCAGAGTATGATCAGCCACGTGAGCAGTGCATGAGTGCCACGTGATCAGTGCATGATCAGTCACGTGACAGGTGTGTGGTAAGCCACGTGAACAATGCATGTTCAGCCACGTGATCAATGCATGATATCCACGTGATCAGTGCATGATCAGTTACATGAACAGTGTATGATCAGCCACGTGAGCAGTGCATGGTCAGACACGTGAACAGTGTATGATCAGTCACGTAACCAGTATATGGTAGCTACGTGATCATTGCATGATCAGCCATGTGATCTGTGCATGATAGCCACATGATCACTGCATGATAGCCACGTGATCAGTGCATGATCAGTCACGTGATCAGTGCATGATCAGCCACGTAATCAGTGCATGACGAGGCACGTGATCAGTATGACCAGTCAAGTGATCAGTGCCTGATAGCCACGTGATCAGTGCATCATCAGTCACGTGATCAGTGCATGATCAGCCACGTGATCAGTGCATGATCAGCCATGTGATCAGTGCATGATCAGTCACGTGATCAGTGCATGGTCAGTCACGTGATCAGTGCATGATCATCCACGTGATCAGTGCATGTGGAGTCATGTACTCAATGCATGATAGCGCCGTAATCAGTGCAAGATCAGTCCCGTGATGAGTGTATGATCAGCCAAGTTATCAGTGCAAGATAGCTACGTGATCAGTGCATGATCAGTGCATGATCAGCCCCGTCATCAGTGCATGATATCCACGTGAGCAGTGCATACAATTACGTGATCAGTGCATGCGCAATCACGTGATCAGTGCTTGAGAGCCAGGTGATCAGTGAATGATCAGTCACGTGATACGTGTGTGAACAACCACGTGATCAGTGCATGACATCCAGGTGATCAGTGCATGAAAGCCACGTGATCACTTCATGAAGAGTCACGTCATCTGTGCATGACCAGGCACGTGATCAGTGTATGATCAGCCACGTGAACAGTGCATGATAGCCACGTGATCAGTGCATGATATCCAGGTGATCAGTGCATGATCAGTCTCATGAACAGTGCATGATCAGTCACTCGATCAGTGTATGATCAGCCACGTGAGTAGTGAATGATCAATTACGTGATCAGGGCATGATCAGTCACGTGACCAGTACATGTTAGCTACGTGATCATTGCAGGATCAGCCACGTGAGCACTGCATGATAGACACGTGATCAGTGCATGATCAGCTACGTGAGCAGTGTATGGTCAGCCACGTGATCAGTGCATCATCAGACACGTGAACAGTGTATGATCAGCCACGTGATTAGTGCATGATAGCCACATGATCATTGCATGATAGCCACGTGATCAGTGCATGATCAGCCAGGTGATCAGTGAATGATTGCTACGTGATCAGTTCATGATTACTTACGTGATCTGTGCATGACCAGGCAGGTGATCAGTGTATGATCAGCCACGTGAACAGTGCATGATAGCCACGTGATCAGTGCATGATCAGTCTCGTGATCAGTGCATTATCAGTCACGTGATAAGTGGATGATCAGCCACGTGATCAGTGCATGATCAGCCACATGATCAGTGCATGATCAATTACGTGATCAGTGCATGATCAGTCACGTGACCAGTATATGGTAGCTAGGTGATCATTGCATGATCAGCCACGTGAGCCGTGCATGAGAGCCACAAGATCAGTGCATGATCAGCCACGTGAGCAGTGCATGATAGCCACGTGATAAGTGCATGATCAATCACGTGATCAGTACATGATCAGTCAACTGAACAGTGTATGATCATTTACGTGATCTGAGCATGATCAGTCACGTGACCAGTATATGGTAGCTACGTGAACATTGCATGACCAGGCAGGTGAGAAGTGCATGATAGCCACGTGATGTGTGCATGATCAGTTACGTGAGCAGAGTATGATCAGCCACGTGATCAGTGCATGAGTGCCACGTGATCAGTGCATGATCAGTCACGTGATCAGTGCATGATCAGTCACGTGATCAGTGCATGATCAGCCACATGATCAGTGCATGATCAATTACGTCATCAGTGCATGATCAGTCACGTGACCAGTACATGGTAGCTGCCTGATGATTGCATGATCATCCAAGTTAGCAGTGCATGATAGCCACGTGATCAGTGCATGATCAGTCACGGGATCAGTGCATGATTATTCACGTGTTCAGTGCATGATCAGCCACGTGATCAGTGCATGATCAACTACGTGATCAGTGCATGATCAGTCACGTGACCAGTACATGGTAGCTACGTGATCATTGCATGATCAGCCACGTGAGCAGTGCATGATAGCCACGTGATAAGTGCATGATCACTCACGTGATCAGTACATGATCAGTCAACTGAACAGTGCATGATCATTTACGTGATCTGAGCATGATCAGTCACGTGACCAGTATATGGTAGCTACGTGAACATTGCATGACCAGCCAGGTGAGAAGGGCATGATAGCCACGTGATGTGTGCATGATCAGTTACGTGAGCAGAGTATGATCAGCCACGTGATCAGTGCATGAGTGCCACGTGATCAGTGCATGATCAGTCACGTGATCAGTGCATGATCAGTCACGTGATCAGTGCATGATCAGCCACATGATCAGTGCATGATCAATTACGTCATCAGTGCATGATCAGTCACGTGACCAGTACATGGTAGCTGCCTGATGATTGCATGATCATCCAAGTTAGCAGTGCATGATAGCCACGTGATCAGTGCATGATCAGTCACGGGATCAGTGCATGATTATTCACGTGTTCAGTGCATGATCAGCCACGTGATCAGTGCATAATCAGTCACGGGATCAGTGCATGATTATTCACGTGTTCAGTGCCGGATCAGCCACGTGATCAGTGCATGATCAACTACGTGATCAGTGCATGATCAGTCACGTGACCAGTACATTGTAGCTACGTGATCATTGCATGATCAGCCAAGTGAGCAGTGCATGATCAGCCACATGATCAGTGCATGATCAATTACGTCATCAGTGCATGATCAGTCCCGTGACCAGTACATGGTAGCTGCGTGATCAGTGTATGACCAGGCAAGTGATCAGTGCATGATAGCCCCGTGATCAATGCATGATCAGTCACCTGATCAGTGCATGATCAGTCACGTGATCAGTGCATGATCAGCCACATGATCAGTGCATGATCAATTACGTCATCAGTGCATGATCAGTCACGTGACCAGTACATGGTAGCTGCGTGATCATTGCATGATCAGCCAAGTTATCAGTGCATGACAGCCACGTGATCAGTGCATGATCAGTCACGTGACCAGTACATGGTTGCTACGTGATCATTGCATGATCAGCCACGTGAGCAGTGCATGATAGCCACGTGATAAGTGCATGATCACTCACGTGATCAGTACATGATCAGTCAACTGAACAGTGCATGATCATTTACGTGATCTGAGCATGATCCGTCACGTGACCAGTATATGGTAGCTACGTGAACATTGCATGACCAGCCAGGTGAGAAGTGCATGATAGCCACGTGATGTGTGCATGATCAGTTACGTGAGCAGAGTATGATCAGCCACGTGATCAGTGCATGAGTGCCACGTGATCAGTGCATGATCAGTCACATGACAGGTGTGTGGTAAGCCACGTGAACAATGCATGTTCAGCCACGTGATCAATGCATGATATCCACGTGATCAGTGCATGATCAGTTACATGAACAGTGTATGTTCAGCCACGTGAGCAGTGCATGGTCAGACACGTGAACAGTGTATGATCAGTCACGTAACCAGTACATGGTAGCTACGTGATCATTGCATGATCAGCCATGTGATCTGTGCATGATAGCCACATGATCACTGCATGATAGCCACGTGATCAATGCATGATCAGTCACGTGATCAGTGCATGATCAGCCACGTAATCAGTGCATGATGAGGCACGTGATCAGTATGACCAGTCAAGTGATCAGTGCCTGATAGCCACGTGATCAGTGCATGATCAGTCAGGTGATCAGTGCATGATCAGCCACGTGATCAGTGCATGATCAATTACGTGATCAGTGCATGATCAGTCACGTGACCAGTACATGGTTGCTATGTGAGCATTGCATGATCAGCCACGTGAGCAGTGCATGATAGCCACGTGATAAGTGCATGATCACTCACGTGATCAGTACATGATCAGTCAACTGAACAGTGCATGATCATTTACGTGATCTGAGCATGATCAGTCACGTGACCAGTATATGGTAGCTACGTGAACATTGCATGACCAGCCAGGTGAGAAGTGCATGATAGCCACGTGATGTGTGCATGATCAGTTACGTGAGCAGAGTATGATCAGCCACGTGATCAGTGCATGAGTGCCACGTGATCAGTGCATGATCAGTCACGTGATCAGTGCATGATCAGTCACGTGATCAGTGCATGATCAGCCACATGATCAGTGCATGATCAATTACGTCATCAGTGCATGATCAGTCACGTGACCAGTATATGGTAGCTGCCTGATGATTGCATGATCATCCAAGTTAGCAGTGCATGATAGCCACGTGATCAGTGCATGATCAGTCACGGGATCAGTGCATGATTATTCTCGTGTTCAGTGCATGATCAGCCACGTGATCAGTGCATGATCAGTCACGGGATCAGTACATTGTAGCTACGTGATCATTGCATGATCAGCCAAGTGAGCAGTGCATGATCAGCCACATGATCAGTGCCTGATCAATTACGTCATCAGTGCATGATCAGTCACGTGACCAGTACATGGTAGCTGCGTGATCAGTGTATGACCAGCCAAGTGATCAGTGCATGATAGCCCCGTGATCAATGCATGATCAGTCACCTGATCAGTGCATGATCAGTCACGTGATCAGTGCATGATCAGCCACATGATCAGTGCATGATCAATTACGTCATCAGTGCATGATCAGTCACGTGACCAGTACATGGTAGCTGCGTGATCATTGCATGATCAGCCAAGTTAGCAGTGCATGACAGCCACGTGATCAGTGCATGATCAGTCACGTGATCAGTGCATGATTATTCACGTGTTCATTGCATGATCAGCCACGTGATCAGTGCATGATCAATTACGTGATCAGTGCATGATCAGTCACGTGACCAGTACATGGTTGCTACGTGATCATTGCATGATCAGCCACGTGAGCAGTGCATGATAGCCACGTGATAAGTGCATGATCACTCACGTGATCAATACATGATCAGTCAACTGAACAGTGCATGATCATTTACGTGATCTGAGCATGATCAGTCACGTGACCAGTATATGGTAGCTACGTGAACATTGCATGACCAGCCAGGTGAGAAGTGCATGATAGCCACGTGATGTGTGCATGATCAGTTACGTGAGCAGAGTATGATCAGCCACGTGATCAGTGCATGAGTGCCACGTGATCAGTGCATGATCAGTCACGTGATCAGTGCATGATCAGTCACGTTATCAGTGCATGATCAGCCACATGATCAGTGCATGATCAATTACGTCATCAGTGCATGATCAGTCACGTGACCAGTACATGGTAGCTGCCTGATGATTGCATGATCATCCAAGTTAGCAGTGCATGATAGCCACGTGATCAGTGCATGATCAGTCACGGGATCAGTGCATGATTATTCACGTGTTCAGTGCATGATCAGCCACGTGATCAGTGCATGATCAGTCACGGGATCAGTACATTGTAGCTACGTGATCATTGCATGATCAGCCAAGTGAGCAGTGCATGATCAGCCACATGATCAGTGCCTGATCAATTACGTCATCAGTGCATGATCAGTCACGTGACCAGTACATGGTAGCTGCGTGATCAGTGTATGACCAGCCAAGTGATCAGTGCATGATAGCCCCGTGATCAATGCATGATCAGTCACCTGATCAGTGCATGATCAGTCACGTGATCAGTGCATGATCAGCCACATGATCAGTGCATGATCAATTACGTCATCAGTGCATGATCAGTCACGTGACCAGTACATGGTAGCTGCGTGATCATTGCATGATCAGCCAAGTTAGCAGTGCATGACAGCCACGTGATCAGTGCATGATCAGTCACGTGATCAGTGCATGATTATTCACGTGTTCAGTGCATGATCAGCCACGTGATCAGTGCATGATTATTCACGTGTTCAGTGCATGATCAGCCACGTGATCAGTGCATGATCAATTACGTGATCAGTGCATGATCAGTCACGTGACCAGTACATGGTTGCTACGTGATCATTGCATGATCAGCCACGTGAGCAGTGCATGATAGCCACGTGATAAGTGCATGATCACTCACGTGATCAATACATGATCAGTCAACTGAACAGTGCATGATCATTTACGTGATCTGAGCATGATCAGTCACGTGACCAGTATATGGTAGCTACGTGAACATTGCATGACCAGCCAGGTGAGAAGGGCATGATAGCCACGTGATGTGTGCATGATCAGTTACGTGAGCAGAGTATGATCAGCCACGTGATCAGTGCATGAGTGCCACGTGATCAGTGCATGATCAGTCACGTGATCAGTGCATGATCAGTCACGTGATCAGTGCATGATCAGCCACATGATCAGTGCATGATCAATTACGTCATCAGTGCATGATCAGTCACGTGACCAGTACATGGTAGCTGCCTGATGATTGCATGATCATCCAAGTTAGCAGTGCATGATAGCCACGTGATCAGTGCATGATCAGTCACGGGATCAGTGCATGATTATTCACGTGTTCAGTGCATGATCAGCCACGTGATCAGTGCATAATCAGTCACGGGATCAGTGCATGATTATTCACGTGTTCAGTGCAGGATCAGCCACGTGATCAGTGCATGATCAACTACGTGATCAGTGCATGATCAGTCACGTGACCAGTACATTGTAGCTACGTGATCATTGCATGATCAGCCAAGTGAGCAGTGCATGATCAGCCACATGATCAGTGCATGATCAATTACGTCATCAGTGCATGATCAGTCCCGTGACCAGTACATGGTAGCTGCGTGATCAGTGTATGACCAGGCAAGTGATCAGTGCATGATAGCCCCGTGATCAATGCATGATCAGTCACCTGATCAGTGCATGATCAGTCACGTGATCAGTGCATGATCAGCCACATGATCAGTGCATGATCAATTACGTCATCAGTGCATGATCAGTCACGTGACCAGTACATGGTAGCTGCGTGATCATTGCATGATCAGCCAAGTTATCAGTGCATGACAGCCACGTGATCAGTGCATGATCAGTCACGTGACCAGTACATGGTTGCTACGTGATCATTGCATGATCAGCCACGTGAGCAGTGCATGATAGCCACGTGATAAGTGCATGATCACTCACGTGATTAGTACATGATCAGTCAACTGAACAGTGCATGATCATTTACGTGATCTGAGCATGATCCGTCACGTGACCAGTATATGGTAGCTACGTGAACATTGCATGACCAGCCAGGTGAGAAGTGCATGATAGCCACGTGATGTGTGCATGATCAGTTACGTGAGCAGAGTATGATCAGCCACGTGATCAGTGCATGAGTGCCACGTGATCAGTGCATGATCAGTCACATGACAGGTGTGTGGTAAGCCACGTGAACAATGCATGTTCAGCCACGTGATCAATGCATGATATCCACGTGATCAGTGCATGATCAGTTACATGAACAGTGTATGTTCAGCCACGTGAGCAGTGCATGGTCAGACACGTGAACAGTGTATGATCAGTCACGTAACCAGTACATGGTAGCTACGTGATCATTGCATGATCAGCCATGTGATCTGTGCATGATAGCCACATGATCACTGCATGATAGCCACGTGATCAATGCATGATCAGTCACGTGATCAGTGCATGATCAGCCACGTAATCAGTGCATGATGAGGCACGTGATCAGTATGACCAGTCAAGTGATCAGTGCCTGATAGCCACGTGATCAGTGCATGATCAGTCAGGTGATCAGTGCATGATCAGCCACGTGATCAGTGCATGATCAATTACGTGATCAGTGCATGATCAGTCACGTGACCAGTACATGGTTGCTATGTGAGCATTGCATGATCAGCCACGTGAGCAGTGCATGATAGCCACGTGATAAGTGCATGATCACTCACGTGATCAGTACATGATCAGTCAACTGAACAGTGCATGATCATTTACGTGATCTGAGCATGATCAGTCACGTGACCAGTATATGGTAGCTACGTGAACATTGCATGACCAGCCAGGTGAGAAGTGCATGATAGCCACGTGATGTGTGCATGATCAGTTACGTGAGCAGAGTATGATCAGCCACGTGATCAGTGCATGAGTGCCACGTGATCAGTGCATGATCAGTCACGTGATCAGTGCATGATCAGTCACGTGATCAGTGCATGATCAGCCACATGATCAGTGCATGATCAATTACGTCATCAGTGCATGATCAGTCACGTGACCAGTACATGGTAGCTGCCTGATGATTGCATGATCATCCAAGTTAGCAGTGCATGATAGCCACGTGATCAGTGCATGATCAGTCACGGGATCAGTGCATGATTATTCTCGTGTTCAGTGCATGATCAGCCACGTGATCAGTGCATGATCAGTCACGGGATCAGTACATTGTAGCTACGTGATCATTGCATGATCAGCCAAGTGAGCAGTGCATGATCAGCCACATGATCAGTGCCTGATCAATTACGTCATCAGTGCATGATCAGTCACGTGACCAGTACATGGTAGCTGCGTGATCAGTGTATGACCAGCCAAGTGATCAGTGCATGATAGCCCCGTGATCAATGCATGATCAGTCACCTGATCAGTGCATGATCAGTCACGTGATCAGTGCATGATCAGCCACATGATCAGTGCATGATCAATTACGTCATCAGTGCATGATCAGTCACGTGACCAGTACATGGTAGCTGCGTGATCATTGCATGATCAGCCAAGTTAGCAGTGCATGACAGCCACGTGATCAGTGCATGATCAGTCACGTGATCAGTGCATGATTATTCACGTGTTCAGTGCATGATCAGCCACGTGATCAGTGCATGATCAATTACGTGATCAGTGCATGATCAGTCACGTGACCAGTACATGGTTGCTACGTGATCATTGCATGATCAGCCACGTGAGCAGTGCATGATAGCCACGTGATAAGTGCATGATCACTCACGTGATCAATACATGATCAGTCAACTGAACAGTGCATGATCATTTACGTGATCTGAGCATGATCAGTCACGTGACCAGTATATGGTAGCTACGTGAACATTGCATGACCAGCCAGGTGAGAAGTGCATGATAGCCACGTGATGTGTGCATGATCAGTTACGTGAGCAGAGTATGATCAGCCACGTGATCAGTGCATGAGTGCCACGTGATCAGTGCATGATCAGTCACGTGATCAGTGCATGATCAGTCACGTGATCAGTGCATGATCAGCAACATGATCAGTGCATGATCAATTACGTCATCAGTGCATGATCAGTCACGTGACCAGTACATGGTAGCTGCCTGATGATTGCATGATCATCCAAGTTAGCAGTGCATGATAGCCACGTGATCAGTGCATGATCAGTCACGGGATCAGTGCATGATTATTCACCTGTTCAGTGCATGATCAGCCACGTGATCAGTGCATGATCAGTCACGGGATCAGTACATTGTAGCTACGTGATCATTGCATGATCAGCCAAGTGAGCAGTGCATGATCAGCCACATGATCAGTGCCTGATCAATTACGTCATCAGTGCATGATCAGTCACGTGACCAGTACATGGTAGCTGCGTGATCAGTGTATGACCAGCCAAGTGATCAGTGCATGATAGCCCCGTGATCAATGCATGATCAGTCACCTGATCAGTGCATGATCAGTCACGTGATCAGTGCATGATCAGCCACATGATCAGTGCATGATCAATTACGTCATCAGTGCATGATCAGTCACGTGACCAGTACATGGTAGCTGCGTGATCATTGCATGATCAGCCAAGTTAGCAGTGCATGACAGCCACGTGATCAGTGCATGATCAGTCACGTGATCAGTGCATGATTATTCACGTGTTCAGTGCATGATCAGCCACGTGATCAGTGCATGATTATTCACGTGTTCAGTGCATGATCAGCCACGTGATCAGTGCATGATCAATTACGTGATCAGTGCATGATCAGTCACGTGACCAGTACATGGTTGCTACGTGATCATTGCATGATCAGCCACGTGAGCAGTGCATGATAGCCACGTGATAAGTGCATGATCACTCACGTGATCAATACATGATCAGTCAACTGAACAGTGCATGATCATTTACGTGATCTGAGCATGATCAGTCACGTGACCAGTATATGGTAGCTACGTGAACATTGCATGACCAGCCAGGTGAGAAGGGCATGATAGCCACGTGATGTGTGCATGATCAGTTACGTGAGCAGAGTATGATCAGCCACGTGATCAGTGCATGAGTGCCACGTGATCAGTGCATGATCAGTCACGTGACAGGTGTGTGGTAAGCCACGTGAACAATGCATGTTCAGCCACGTGATCAATGCATGATATCCACGTGATCAGTGCATGATCAGTTACATGAACAGTGTATGATCAGCCACGTGAGCAGTGCATGGTCAGACACGTGAACAGTGTATGATCAGTCACGTAACCAGTATATGGTAGCTACGTGATCATTGCATGATCAGCCATGTGATCTGTGCATGATAGCCACATGATCACTGCATGATAGCCACGTGATCAGTGCATGATCAGTCACGTGATCAGTGCATGATCAGCCACGTAATCAGTGCATGACGAGGCACGTGATCAGTATGACCAGTCAAGTGATCAGTGCCTGATAGCCACGTGATCAGTGCATGATCAGTCACGTGATCAGTGCATGATCAGCCACGTGATCAGTGCATGACGAGGCACGTGATCTGTATGACCAGTCAAGTGATCAGTGCATGATAGCCACGTGATCAGTGCATGATCAGCCATGTGATCAGTGCATGATCAGTCACGTGATCAGTGCATGGTCAGTCACGTGATCAGTGCATGATCATCCACGTGATCAGTGCATGTGGAGTCATGTACTCAATGCATGATAGCGCCGTAATCAGTGCACGATCAGTCCCGTGATGAGTGTATGATCAGCCAAGTTATCAGTGCAAGATAGCTACGTGATCAGTGCATGATCAGTCACATGATCAGTGCATGATCAGCCCCGTCACCAGTGCATGATATCCACGTGAGCAGTGCATACAATTACGTGATCAGTGCATGCACAATCACGTGATCAGTGCATGAGAGCCACGTGTACAGTGAATGATCAGTCACGTGATACGTGTGTGAACAACCACGTGATCAGTGCATGACATCCAGGTGATCAGTGCATGAAAGCCACGTGATCACTTCATGAATAGTCACGTCATCTGTGCATGACCAGGCACGTGATCAGTGTATGATCAGCCACGTGAACAGTGCATGATAGCCACGTGATCAGTGCATGATATCCAGGTGATCAGTGCATGATAGCCACATGGTCACTTCATGAGTAGTCACGTCGTCTGTGCATGATCAGTCACGTGATCAGTGTATGATCAGCCACGTGAACAGTGCATGATAGCCACGTGATCAGTGCATGATCAGTCTCATGAACAGTGCATGATCAGTCACTCGATCAGTGTATGATCAGCCACGTGAGTAGTGAATGATCAATTACGTGATCAGGGCATGATCAGTCACGTGACCAGTACATGTTAGCTACGTGATCATTGCAGGATCAGCCACGTGAGCACTGCATGATAGACACGTGATCAGTGCATGATCAGCTACGTGAGCAGTGTATGGTCAGCCACGTGATCAGTGCATCATCAGACACGTGAACAGTGTATGATCAGCCACGTGATTAGTGCATGATAGCCACATGATCATTGCATGATAGCCACGTGATCAGTGCATGATCAGCCAGGTGATCAGTGAATGATTGCTACGTGATCAGTTCATGATTACTTACGTGATCTGTGCATGACCAGGCAGGTGATCAGTGTATGATCAGCCACGTGAACAGTGCATGATAGCCACGTGATCAGTGCATGATCAGTCTCGTGATCAGTGCATTATCAGTCACGTGATAAGTGGATGATCAGCCACGTGATCAGTGCATGATCAGCCACATGATCAGTGCATGATCAATTACGTGATCAGTGCATGATCAGTCACGTGACCAGTATATGGTAGCTAGGTGATCATTGCATGATCAGCCACGTGAGCCGTGCATGAGAGCCACAAGATCAGTGCATGATCAGTCACGTGATCAGTGCATGATCACTCACGTGAACAGTGCATGATAAGTCACCTGATCAGTGCATGATCAATTACGTGATCAGTGCATGATCACTCATGTGACCAGTACATTGTAGCTACGTGATCATTGCATGAACAGCCGCGTGAGCAGTTCATGATAGCCACGTGATCAGTGCATGATCTGTCACATGATCAGTGTATGATCATCCGGGTGATCAGTGCATTGGCAGTCATGTGATCAGTGCATGATATAGACGTGATCAGTGCATGATCAGTCTCGTGATCAGTGTATGATCAACCACGTGATCAGTGCACGATAGCCAGGTAATGAGTGCATGATAGCCAGATGATCAGTGCATTATCAGTCACGTGATCAGTGTATGATCAGCCAAGAAATCAGTGCATGATAGCCAACAGATCAGTGGATGATCAGTCACGTGATCAGTGCATGGTCAGTCACGTGATCATTGCATGATCAGTCACGTGACAGGTGTGTGGTAAGCCACGTTAACAATGCATATTCAGCCACGTGATCAATGCATAATATCCACGTGATAAGTGCATGATCAGTTACATGAACAGTGCATGATCAGCCACATGAGCAGTGCATGTGGAGTCATGTAGACAATGCATGACAGTGCCGTGATCAGTGCACGATCAGTCCCGTGATGAGTGTATGATCAGCCAAGTGATCAGTGCAAGATAGCTACGTGATCAGTGCATGATCAGCCACGTCATCAGTGCATGATAGCCACGTGAGCAGTGCATACAATTACGTGATCAGTGCATGTGCAATCACGGGATCAGTGCATGAGAGCCACGGGATCAGTGCATGATCATTCACGTGATAGGTGTGTGATCAGCCACGTGAACAGTGCATGCTCAGTCACGTGATAAGGGCCTGCTGAGCTGCGTGATTACTGTCTGCTCATCTGCTTGACAATTGCCAGCTGAGCTGTACGATTCCTGCCTGTCATCTCCTTGACAATTGCCACCTGTGCTGCATAATTCCTGCCTGCTCATCTACTTGATTATTGCCAGCTGAACAGCATGATTTCTCAGAGCTGAGTTCCATGATTATAGCCTGCTGACTGATTCCTGCCTACTCAGCTGTTTGTTCATTGCCTGCAGATGCACATGATCAGTGTGTGACAGCAAACATGATCAGCACATGATCAGTCACATGATCAATGCATGATAAGCCAGGTGAACAGTTCATGATCAGTCATGTGACCAGTACATGGTATCTGCGTGATCATTGCATGATCAGCCACGTGAGCAGTGCATGATATCCACGTGATCAGTGCATGATCAGTCAAGTGATCAGTGCATGATCAGTCCCGTGTTCAGTGCATGATCAGACACGTGATCAGTGCATAATCAATTACGTGATCAGTGCATGATCACTCACGGGACCAGTACATGGTAGCTACATGATCATTGCATGATCAGCCACGTGATCAGTGCATGATCAGTTACGTGAGCAGTGTATGATCAGCCATGTGATCAGTGCATGGTCAGACACGTGAACAGTGTATGATCAGCCACGTGATCAGTGCATGATATCCAAGTGATCAGTGCATGATCAATCACGTGATCAGTGTATGATCAGCCATGTGAACAGTGCATGCCCAGTCACGTGATCAGGGCCTGCTGAGCTGCGTGATTCCTGTCTGCTCATCTGCTTGACAATTGCCAGCTGAGCTGCACGATTCCTGCCTGTCATCTGCTTGACAATTGCCAGCTATGCTGTGTAATTCCTGCCTGCTCAGCTGCTTGATTATTGCCAGCTGAGCAGCATGATTCCTCACAGCTGAGTTCCATGATTTTTGCCTGCTGACTGTTTGATTCGTGCCTACTCAGCTCTTTGTTTATTGCCTCCAGAGGCACATGATCAGTGTATGAAAGCAAACATGATCAGCGCATGATCAGTCACATGATCAGCGCCATTAAGTCACGTGATCACTACATGATAGTCATGTGATCATTCCATGCTCAGTCACGGTATCAGTGCATGATCAGCCACGTAATCATGCATGATAGCCACGTGATCATTGCATGATAGCCACATGATCAGTGCATGATCAGCCAGGTGATCAGTACATGATAGCTACGTAATCAGTTCATGATTAGTCACCTGATGTGTGCATGACCAGGCAGGTGATCAGTTTATGATCAGCCACGTTAACAGTGCAATATAGCCACGTGATCAGTGCATGATCAGTCACCTGATGGGTGTATGATCGGTCACGTGACTGGTACATGGTAGCTTCATGATCATTGCATGATGAGCCACGTGATCAGTGCATGATAGCCACTTGATCAGGGCATGATCAGTCACGTGACCAGTGCATGAACAGTCAAGTGATCAGTGCATGATCAGTTACGTGAGCAGTGTATGATCAGCCACGTGATCAGTGCATGGTCAGACCCGTGAACAGTGTATGATCAGCCACGTGATCAGTGCATGATATCCAAGTGATCAGTGCATGATCAATCACGTGATCAGTGTATGATCAGCCACGTGAACAGTGCATGCTCAGTCACGTGATCAGGGCCTGCTGAGCTGCGTGATTACTGTCTGCTCATCTGCTTGACAATTGCCAGCTGAGCTGCACAATTCCTGCCTGTCATCTGCTTGACAATTGCCAGCTGTGCTGCGTAATTCCTGCCTGCTCAGCTGCTTGATTATTGCCAGCTGAGCAGCATGATTCCTCACACCTGAGTTCCATGATTATTGCCTGCTGACTGTTTGATTCATGCCTACTCAGCTCTTTGTTTATTGCCTCCAGAGGCACATGATCAGTGTATGATAGCAAACATGATCAGCGCATGATCAGTCACATGATCAGCGCCATTAAGTCACGTGATCACTGCATGATAGTCATGTGATCAGTCCATGCTCAGTCACGGTATCAGTGCATGATCAGCCACATGATCAGTGCATGATCTGTCACATATTTAGTGTATGATCATCCACATGATCAGTGCATGGGCAGTCATGTGATCAGTGCATGATTAGACGTGATCAGTGCATTTTGAGTCTCACGGTCAGTGCATGATAGCCAAGTGATCAGTGCATGATGAGTCACCTGATGGGTGTATGATCATTCAAGTGACCGGTACATGGTAGCTATATGATCAGTGTATGACCAGCCATGTGATAAGTGCATGATAGCCACGTGATCAGTGCATGATCAGCCACGTGATCAGTGCATGATCAGTCACGTCATCAGTGCATGATCAGCCACATGATCAGTGCATGATCAATTACGTCATCAGTGCATGATCAGTCATGTGACCAGTATATGGTAGCTGCGTGATCAGTGTATGACCAGCCAAGTAATCAGTGCATGATCAGCCACATGATCAGTGCATGATCAATTACGTCATCAGTGCATGATCAGTCATGTGACCAGTATATGGTAGCTGCGTTATCAGTGTATGACCAGCCAAGTAATCAGTGCATGATAGCCACGTGATCAGTGCATGATCAGCCACGTGATCAGTGTATGATCAGTCACGTGATCAGTGCATGACCAGCCACGTGATCAGTGTATGATCAGCCACGTGATCAGTGCATGATCAGCCAAATGATCAGTGCATGATCAATTACGTGATCAGTGCATGATCAGTCACGTTATCAGTGCATGGTAAGTCAGGTGATCAGTGCATGATCATCCACGTGATCAGTGCATGTGGAGTCATGTAGACAATGCATGATAGCGCTGCAATCAGTGCACGATCAGTTCCGTGATGAGTGTATGATCAGCCAAGTGATCAGTGCAAGATAGCTACGTGATCAGTGCATGATCAGCCACGTCATCAGTGCATGATAGCCACGTGAGCAGTGCATACAATTACGTGATCAGTGCATGTGCAATCACGGGATCAGTACATGACAGCCACGTGATCAGTGCATGATCAGTTACGTGAGCAGTGTATGATCAGCCACGTGATCAGTGCATGGTCAGACCCGTGAACAGTGTATGATCAGCCACGTGATCAGTGCATGATATCCAAGTGATCAGTGCATGATCAATCACGTGATCAATGTATGATCAGCCACGTGAACAGTGCATGCTCAGTCACGTGATCAGGGCCTGCTGAGCTGCGTGATTACTGTCTGCTCATCTGCTTGAAAATTGCCAGCTGAGCTGCACGATTCCTGCCTGTCATCTGCTTGACAATTGCCAGCTGTGCTGGGTAATTCCTGCCTGCTCAGCTGCTTGATTATTGCCAGCTGAGCAGCATGATTTCTCACACCTGAGTTCCATGATTATTGCCTGCTGACTGTTTGATTCGTGCCTACTCAGCTCTTTGTTTATTGCCTCCAGAGGCACATGATCAGTGTATGATAGCAAACATGATCAGCACATGATCAGTCACATGATCAGCGCCATTAAGTCACGTGATCACTACATGATAGTCATGTGATCAGTCCATGCTCAGTCACGGTATCAGTGCATGATCAGCCACGTGATCAGTGCATGATCTGTCACATGATTAGTGTATGATCATCCACATGATCATTGCATGGGCAGTCATGTGATCAGTGCATGATAGCCACGTGATCAGTGCATGATCAGTCATGTGATACGTGTGTGATCAGCCACGTGACCGGTACATGGTAGCTATATGATCAGTGTATGACCAGCCATGTGATAAGTGCATGATAGCCACGTGATCAGTGCATGATCAGTCACGTGATACGTGTGTGATCAGCCACGTGATCAGTGCATGATGAGTCAGGTGATCAGTGCAGGATTAATTACGTGATCAGTGCATCATCAGTCAAGTGATCAGTACATGATCAGTCAACTGAACAGTGCATGATCATTTACGTGATCTGAGCATGATCAGTCACGTGACCAGTATATGGTAGCTACGTGAACATTGCATGAACAGCCAGGTGAGAAGTGCTTGATAGCCACGTGATGTGTTCATGATCAGTTACGTGAGCAGAGTATGATCAGCCATGTGATCAGTGCATGAGTGCCACGTGATCATTGCATGATCAGTCACGTGACAGGTGTGTGGTAAGCCACGTGAACAATGCATGTTCAGCCACGTGATCAATGCACAATATCCACGTGATAAGTGCATGATCAGTTACATGAACAGTGTATGATCAGCCACGTGAGAAGTGCATGTGGAGTCATGTAGACAATGCATGATAGCGCCGTGATCAGTGCACGATCAGTCCCGTGATGAGTGTATGATCAGCCAAGTGATCAGTGCAAGATAGCTACGTGATCAGTGCATGATCAGCCACGTCATCAGTGCATGATAGCCACGTGAGCAGTGCATACAATTACGTGATCAGTGCATGTGCAATCACGGGATCAGTGCATGAGAGCCACGGGATCAGTGCATGATCATTCACGTGATAGGTGTGTGACCAGCCACGTGAACAGTGCATGCTAAGTCACGTGATAAGGGCCTGCTGAGCTGCGTGATTACTGTCTGCTCATCTGCTTGACAATTGCCAGCTGAGCTGTACGATTCCTGCCTGTCATCTCCTTGACAATTGCCACCTGTGCTGCATAATTCCTGCCTGCTCATCTACTTGATTATTGCCAGCTGAGCAGCATGATTTCTCAGAGCTGAGTTCCATGATTATAGCCTGCTGACTGATTCCTGCCTACTCAGCTGTTTGTTCATTGCCTGCAGATGCACATGATCAGTGTGTGACAGCAAACATGATCAGCACATGATCAGTCACATGATCAATGCATGATAAGCCAAGTGATCAGTTCATGATCAGTCATGTGACCAGTACATGGTAGCTGCGTGATCATTGCATGATCAGCCACGTGAGCAGTGCATGATCAATTACTTGATCAGTGCATGATCACTCACGGGACCAGTACATGGTAGCTACATGATCATTGCATGATCAGCCACGTGATCAGTGCATGATCAGTTACGTGAGCAGTGTATGATCAGCCATGTGATCAGTGCATGGTCAGACACGTGAACAGTGTATGATCAGCCACGTGATCAGTGCATGATCAGTTACGTGAGCAGTGTATGATCAGCCATGTGATCAGTGCATGGTCAGACACGTGAACAGTGTATGATCAGCCACGTGATCAGTGCATGATATCCAAGTGATCAGTGCATGATCAATCACGTGATCAGTGTATGATCAGCCAGGTGAACAGTGCATGCTCAGTCACGTGATCAGGGCCTGCTGAGCTGCGTGATTCCTGTCTGCTCATCTGCTTGACAATTGCCAGCTGAGCTGCACGATTTCTGCCTGTCATCTGCTTGACAATTGCCAGCTATGCTGTGTAATTCCTGCCTGCTCAGCTGCTTGATTATTGCCAGCTGAGCAGCATGATTCCTCACAGCTGAGTTCCATGATTTTTGCCTGCTGACTCTTTGATTCGTGCCTACTCAGCTCTTTGTTTATTGCCTCCAGAGGCACATGATCAGTGTATGATAGCAAACATGTTCAGCACATGATCAGTCACATGATCAGCGCCATTAAGTCACGTGATCACTACATGATAGTCATGTGATCAGTCCATGCTCAGTCACGGTATCAGTGCATGATCAGCCATGTGATCTGTGCATGATCTGTCACATGATTAGTGTATGATCATCCACATGATCAGTGCATGGGCAGTCATGAGATCAGTGCATGATTAGACGTGATCAGTGCATTTTGAGTCTCGAGGTCAGTGCATGATAGCCACGTGATCAGTGCATGATGAGTCACCTGATGGGTGTATGATGATTCACGTGACCGGTACATGGTAGCTATATGGTCAGTATATGACCAGCCATGTGATAAGTGCATGATAGCCACGTGATCAGTGCATGATCAGCCACATGATCAGTGCATGATCAATTTCGTCATCAGTGCATGATCAGTCACGTGACCAGTACATGGTAGCTGCGTGATCAGTGTATGAACAGACAAGTGATCAGTGCATGATAGCCCCATGATCAGTGCATGATCAGTCACGTGATCAGTGCATGATCAGTCACGTGATCAGTGCATTATCAGCCACATGATTAGTGCATGATCAATTACGTCATCAGTGCATGATCAGTCACGTGACCAGTACATGGTAGCTGCGTGATGATTGCATGATCATCCAAGTTAGCAGTGCATGATAGCCACGTGATCAGTGCATGATCAACTAGGTAACCAGTGCATGATCAGTCACGTGACCAGTACATGGTAGCTATGTGATCATTGCATGATCAGGCACGTGATCAGTGCATGATAGCCACGTGATCAGTGCATGATCAATTACGTCATCAGTGCATGATCAGTCACGTGACCAGTACATGGTTGCTACGTGATCATTGCATGATCAGCCACGTGAGCAGTGCATGATCAGCCACATGTTCAGTGCATGATCATTTACGTGATCTGAGCATGATCAGTCACGTGACCAGTATATGGTAGCTACGTGAACATTGCATGACCAGCCAGGTGAGAAGTGCATGATAGCCACGTGATGTGTGCATGATCAGTTACGTGAGCAGAGTATGATCAGCCACGTGATCAGTGCATGATCAGCCACGTGATCAGTGCATGACGAGGCACGTGATCAGTATGACCAGCCAAGTGATCAGTGCATGATAGCCACGTGATCACTGCATGATAGCCACGTGATCATTGCATGATCATCCATGTGATCTGTGCATGATAGCCACGTGATCAGTGCATGATAGCCACGTGATCATTGCATGATCAGCCATGTGATCTGTGCATGATAGCCAAATGATCACTGCATGGTAGCCACGTGATCAGTGCATGATCAGTCACGTGATCAGTATATGGTACCTACGTGAACATTGCATGACCAGCCAGGTGAGAAGTGCATGATAGCCACCTGATGTGTGCATGATCAGTTACGTGAGCAGAATATGATCAGCCACGTGATCAGTGCATGAGTGCCACGTGATCAGTGCATGATCAGTTACGTGAACAGTGTATGATCAGCCACGTGAGCAGTGCATGATCAGCCACATGACCAGTGCATGATCAATTAAGTGATCAGTGCATGATCAGTCACGTGACCAGTACATGGTAGCTGTGTGATCAAGCATGATCAACCACGTGAGCACTGCATGATAGCCACGTGATCAGTGCATGATCAGCCACGTGATCAGTGCATAATCAGTCACGTGATCAGTGCATGGTCAGTCACGTGATCAGTGCATGTGGAGTCATGTAGTCAATGCATGATAGCGCCGTAATCAGTGCACGATAAGTCCCGTGATGAGTGTATGATCAGCCAAGTGATCAGTGCAAGATAGCTACGTGATCAGTGCATGATCAGTCACATGATCAGTTCATGATCAGCCACGTCATCAGTGCATGATAGCCACGTGAGCAGTGCATGATAAGTCACGTGATCAGTGTATGATCAGTGACGTGATCAGTGCATGATCAGTCATGTAATCTGTGCATGACCAGGCACGTGATCAGTGTATGACCAGCCATGTGATCAGTGCATGATAGCCACGTTATCAGTGCATGCTAAGTCACGTGATCAGTGCATGATC
This sequence comes from Bos taurus, assembly GCF_002263795.3. NCBI lineage: Eukaryota > Metazoa > Chordata > Mammalia > Artiodactyla > Bovidae > Bos > Bos taurus. The sequence goes on from NW_020190394.1 coordinate 48,737, forward strand.
AGTCAAGTGATCAGTGCATGATCAGCCACATGACCAGTGCATGATCAATTACGTCATCAGTGCATGATCAGTCACGTGACCAGTACATGGTAGCTGCGTGATCAGTGTATGACCAGCCAAGTGATCAGTGCATGGTAGCCACGTGACCAGTGCATGATCAGTCACGTGATCAGTGCATGATCAGTCATGTGATACGTGTGTGATCAGCCAAATGATCAGTGCATGAACAATTTCGTCATCAGTGCATGATCAGTCACGTGACCAGTACATGGTAGCTGGGTGATCAGTGTATGACCAGCCAAGTGATCAGTGCATGATAGCCCCGTGATCAGTGCATGATCAGTCACGTGATCAGTGCATGATCAGTCACGTGATCAGTGCATGATCAGCCACATGATCAGTGCATGATCAATTACGTCATCAGTGCATGATCAGTCACGTGACCAGTACATGGTAGCTGCGTGATCATTGCATGATCAGCCAAGTTAGCAGTGCATGACAGCCACGTGATCAGTGCATGATCAGTCACGTGATCAGTGCATGATTATTCACGTGTTCAGTGCATGATCAGCCACGTGATCAGTGCATGATCAATTACGTGATCAGAGCATGATCAGTCACGTGACCAGTGTATGGTAGCTACGTGAACATTGCATGACCAGCCAGGTGAGAAGTGCATGATAGCCACGTGATGTGTGCATGATCAGTTACGTGAGCAGAGTATGATCAGCCACGTGTTCAGAGCATGAGTGCCACGTGATCAGTGCATGATCAGTCACGTGACAGGTGTGTGGTAAGCCACGTGAACAATGCATGTTCAGCCACGTGATCAATGCATGATATCCACGTGATCAGTGCATTATCAGTTACATGAACAGTGTATGATCAGCCACGTGAGCAGTGCATGGTCAGACACGTGAACAGTGTATGATCAGTCACGTAACCAGTATATGGTAGCTACGTGATCATTGCATGATCAGCCATGTGATCTGTGCATGATAGCCACATGATCACTGCATGATAGCCACGTGATCAGTGCATGATCAGTCACGTGATCAGTGCATGATCACCACGTGATCAGTGCATGATCATCCACGTGATCAGTGCATGTGGAGTCATGTAGTCAATGCATGATAGCGCTGTAATCAGTGCACGATCAGTCCCGTGATGAGTGCATGATCAGCCAAGTGATCAGTGCAAGATAGCTACGTGATCAGTGCATGATCAGTCACATGATCAGTGCATGATCAGCCCTGTCATCAGTGCATGATATCCACGTGAGCAGTGCATACAATTACGTGATCAGTTTATGCGCAATCACGTGATCAGTGCATGAGAGCCACGTGATCAGTGCATGATCATTCACGTGATAGGTGTGTGATCAGCGACGTGAACAGTGCATGCTCAGTCACGTGATCAGGGCCTGCTGAGCTGCGTGATTACTGTCTGCTCATCTGCTTGACAATTGCCAGCTGAGCTGTACGATTCCTGCCTGTCATCTCCTTGACAATTGCCACCTGTGCTGCATATTTCCTGCCTGCTCATCTACTTGATTATTGCCAGCTGAGCAGCATGATTTCTCAGAGCTGAGTTCCATGATTATAGCCTGCTGACTGATTCCTGCCTATTCAGCTCTTTGTTCATTGCCTCCAGATGCACATGATCAGTGTGTGACACCAAACATGATCAGCACATGATCAGTCACATGATGAATGCATGATAAGCCAGGTGATCAGTGCATGATCAATTACGTGATCAGTGCATGATCACTCATGTGACCAGTACATGGTAGCTGCGTGATCACTGCATGATCAGCCACGTGAGCAGTGCATGATAGCCACGTGATCAGTGCATGATCAGTCACGTGATCAGTGCATGATCAGCCACGTGATCAGTGCATGATCAATTACGTGATCAGTGCATGATCACTCACGGGACCAGTACATGGTAGCTACGTGATCATTGCATGATCAGCCACGTGATCAGTGCATGATAGCCACGTGATCAGTGCCCGAACAGCCACGTCATCAGTGCATGGGCAGTCACGTCATCAGTGCATGATAGCCACGTGATCAGTGCGTGCACAGTCCCATGATCAGCGCCTGTCAGTCACTGATCATTGCCTGATAAACACGTGATCAGTGCATGATGAGCCATGTGATCAGTGCCCGATCATCCACCTCAACAGTGCATGCACAGTCACGTCATCAGTGCATGATAGCCACGTGATCAGTGCATGCTCAGTCACGTGATCTGGACTTGATCAGCCACGTGATCAGTGCCTGCAGAGTCACGTGATCAGGGCCTGCTGAGCTGCGTGATTTCTGTCGGCTCATCTGCTTGACAATTGCCAGCTGAGCTGCGTGATTCCTGCCTGATCACGTGCTTGATTATTGCCAGTTGAGCAGCATGATTCGTCACTGCTGAGCTCCATGCTTATTGCCTGCTGATTGCGTGGTTCGTGTCTGCTCAGCTCTATGTGTATTGCCTCCTGAGGTCCCTGTTCGGTCGCCACCTGGCGGGGACCAGCCCCAGCTGATCCAGGGTATTCGAAGGAGAGATGGCCTAGGCGACTATTTATATGCTAATCAGAGATGTCAAGAATAATAGTATGAGGAGAGCTCAGTAGGAAAATTCGGTGGAGAAAAGAGACTGAGTAGCTTGGTTTGCGAGGAAGACCAATCAAACGTCAAGACAAGAAGTTTGCATCACTTACGTAGGCCGCAGGCCCCCTCTCGAGTAGCAAAAGGTGCCTCACTCTAGACACCTTCTCGAGTGGGTCTTAGCAGCCCAGGCATAATTAGTAAGCGTGGTGGGTTCCCCGCTCCAGATGGAGCCTCAGCTTTAAGTTAAAGGGAAGAATGACAAGGAACTTTATGAATTGGAGCTGTAAGTTAACTCTTTGACAGAGAGAGCGAGATGGTGGTGGGGGACAGCCCCCAGTGAAATCAGAGGTGAGAGCACAAAGCAATACAGTAGGCAGACTCCGGTTTTTTGGGGGGGGAGATGCTCGCGAATATCCGGGTGGACTCCTGAGGCTCGATCCCGCATTTGCGTATGCCGAGCCTCCTTCCTCATGACCTTTGTCCAGAGTGGAATGCCTCCCCGGCTCCCGGCACATGATCAGTGCATGCTCAGTCACGATATCAGTGCCTGCTCAGCCACGTGATCACTGACGGCACAGTCACGTGATGAGCGCCTCTCAGTCACGTGATCACCGTATGATAAACACGTGATCAGTGAACGACCAGCCACGTGATCACTACAGGCGCGGTCAGGTGGTCAGTTCCTGATCAGCCACCTGATCAGTGCGTGCACAGTCCCCTGATCAGCGCCTGTCAGTCACTGATCACTGCCTGATAAACACGTGATCAGTGCCGGAACAGCCTCGTCATTAGTGCATGCGCATTCACGTGATCAGTGCATGATAGCCACGTGATCAGTGCGTGCACAGTCCCATGATCAGCGCCTGTCAGTCACTGATCATTGCCTGATAAACACGTGATCAGTGCATGATGAGCCATGTGATCAGTGCCCGATCAGCCACGTCATCAGTGCATGCGCAGTCTCGTCATCAGTGCATGATAGCCACGTGATCAGTGCATGCTCTGTCACGTGATCTGGACTTGATCAGCCACGTGATCAGTGCCTGCAGAGTCACGTGATCAGGGCCTGCTGAGCTGCGTGATTCCTGCCGGCTCATCTGCATGACAATTGCCATCTGAGCTGCGTGATTCCTGTCGGCTCATCTGCTTGACAATTGCCAGCTGAGCTGCGTGATTCCTGCCTGGTCACGTGCTTGATTATTGCCAGTTGAGCAGCATGATTCGTCACTGCTGAGCTCCATGCTTATTGCCTGCTGATTGCGTGGTTCGTGTCTGCTCAGCTCTTTGAGTATTGCCTCCTGAGGTCCCTGTTCGGTCGCCACCTGCCGGGGACCAGCCCCAACTGATCCAGGGTATTCGAAGGAGAGATGGCCTAGGCGACTATTTATATGCTAATCAGAGATGTCAAGAATAATAGTATGAGGAGAGCTCAGTAGGAAAATTCGGTGGAGAAAAGAGACTGAGTAGCTTGGTTTACGCGGAAGACCAATCAAACTTCAAGACAAGAAGTTTTCACCACTTACGTAGGCCGCAGGCGCCCTCTCGAATAGCGAAAGGTGCCTCACCCTAGACACCTTCTCGAGTGGGTCTTAGCAGCCCAGGCATAATTAGTAAGCGTGGTGGGTTCCGCGCTCCAGATGGAGACTCAGCTGGAAGGTAAAGGGAAGAATGACAAGGAACTTTATGAATTGGAGCTGTAAGTTAACTCTTTGACAGAGAGAGCGAGATGGTGGTGGGGGACAGCCCCCAGTGAAATCAGAGGTGAGAGCACAAAGCAATACAGTAGGCAGACTCTGGTTTTTTTGTAGGGGAGATGCTCGAGAATATCCGGGTGGACTCCTGAGGCTCGATCCCGCATTTGCGCATGCGGTGCCTCCTTCCTCATGACCTTTGTCCAGAGTGGAATGCCTCCCCGGCTCCCGGCAGAGGATCAGTGCATGCTCAGTCACAATATCAGTGCCTGCTCAGCCACGTGATCACTGACGGCACAGTCACGTGATGAGCGCCTCTCAGTCACGTGATCACCGTATGATAAACACGTGATCAGTGAACGACCAGCCACGTGATCACTGCATGCGCAGTCAGGTGTTCAGTTCCTGATCAGCCACCTGATCAGTTCGTGCACAGTCCCCTGATCAGCGCCTGTCAGTCACTGATCACTGCCTGATAAACACGTGATCAGTGCCCGAACAGCCACGTCATCAGTGCATGCTCAGTCACGTGGTCAGGGCCTGCTGAGCTGCGTGATTACTGTCTGCTCATCTGCTTGACAATTGCCAGCTGAGCTGCACGATTCCTGCCTGTCATCTGCTTGACAATTGCCAGCTGTGCTGCGTAATTCCTGCCTGCTCCGCTGCTTGATTTTTGCCAGCTGAGCAGCATGATTCCTCACAGCTGAGTTCCATGATTTTTGCCTGCTGACTGTTTGATTTGTGCCTACTCAGCTCTTGGTTTATTGACTCCAGAGGCACATGATCAGTGTATGATAGCAAACATGATCAGCGCATGATCAGTCACATGATCAGCGCCATTAAGTCACGTGATCACTACATGATAGTCATGTGATCAGTCCATGCTCAGTCACGGTATCAGTGCATGATCAGCCACGTGATCAGTTCATGATCTGTCACATGATTAGTGTATGATCATCCACATGATCAGTGCATGGGCAGTCATGTGATCAGTGCATGATTAGACGTGATCAGTGCATTTTGAGTCTCGCGGTCAGTGCATGATAGCCACGTGATCAGTGCATGATCAGTCACCTGATGGGTGTATGATCATTCACGTGACCGGTACATGGTAGCTATATGATCAGTGTATGACCAGCCATGTGATAAGTGCATGATAGCCACGTGATCAGTGCATGATCAGCCACGTGATCAGTGCATGATCAGTCACGTCATCAGTGCATGATCAGCCACATGATCAGTGCATGATCAATTACGTCATCAGCGCATGATCAGTCATGTGACCAGTACATGGTAGCTGCGTGATCAGTGTATGACCAGCCAAGTAATCAGTGCATGATAGCCACGTGATCAGTGCATGATCAGTCACGTGATCAGTGCATGATCAGCCACATGATCAGTGCATGATCAATTACGTCATCAGTGCATGATCAGTCACGTGACCAGTACATGGTAGCTGCGTGATCATTGCATGATCAGCCAAGTTATCAGTGCATGACAGCCACGTGATCAGTGCATGATCAGTCACGTGACCAGTACATGGTTGCTATGTGAGCATTGCATGATCAGCCACGTGAGCAGTGCATGATAGCCACGTGATAAGTGCATGATCACTCACGTGATCAATACATGATCAGTCAACTGAACAGCGCATGATCATTTACGTGATCTGAGCATGATCAGTCACGTGACCAGTATATGGTAGCTACGTGAACATTGCATGACCAGCCAGGTGAGAAGTGCATGATAGCCACGTGATGTGTGCATGATCAGTTACGTGAGCAGAGTATGATCAGCCACGTGAGCAGTGCATGAGTGCCACGTGATCAGTGCATGATCAGTCACGTGACAGGTGTGTGGTAAGCCACGTGAACAATGCATGTTCAGCCACGTGATCAATGCATGATATCCACGTGATCAGTGCATGATCAGTTACATGAACAGTGTATGATCAGCCACGTGAGCAGTGCATGGTCAGACACGTGAACAGTGTATGATCAGTCACGTAACCAGTATATGGTAGCTACGTGATCATTGCATGATCAGCCATGTGATCTGTGCATGATAGCCACATGATCACTGCATGATAGCCACGTGATCAGTGCATGATCAGTCACGTGATCAGTGCATGATCAGCCACGTAATCAGTGCATGACGAGGCACGTGATCAGTATGACCAGTCAAGTGATCAGTGCCTGATAGCCACGTGATCAGTGCATCATCAGTCACGTGATCAGTGCATGATCAGCCACGTGATCAGTGCATGATCAGCCATGTGATCAGTGCATGATCAGTCACGTGATCAGTGCATGGTCAGTCACGTGATCAGTGCATGATCATCCACGTGATCAGTGCATGTGGAGTCATGTACTCAATGCATGATAGCGCCGTAATCAGTGCAAGATCAGTCCCGTGATGAGTGTATGATCAGCCAAGTTATCAGTGCAAGATAGCTACGTGATCAGTGCATGATCAGTGCATGATCAGCCCCGTCATCAGTGCATGATATCCACGTGAGCAGTGCATACAATTACGTGATCAGTGCATGCGCAATCACGTGATCAGTGCTTGAGAGCCAGGTGATCAGTGAATGATCAGTCACGTGATACGTGTGTGAACAACCACGTGATCAGTGCATGACATCCAGGTGATCAGTGCATGAAAGCCACGTGATCACTTCATGAAGAGTCACGTCATCTGTGCATGACCAGGCACGTGATCAGTGTATGATCAGCCACGTGAACAGTGCATGATAGCCACGTGATCAGTGCATGATATCCAGGTGATCAGTGCATGATCAGTCTCATGAACAGTGCATGATCAGTCACTCGATCAGTGTATGATCAGCCACGTGAGTAGTGAATGATCAATTACGTGATCAGGGCATGATCAGTCACGTGACCAGTACATGTTAGCTACGTGATCATTGCAGGATCAGCCACGTGAGCACTGCATGATAGACACGTGATCAGTGCATGATCAGCTACGTGAGCAGTGTATGGTCAGCCACGTGATCAGTGCATCATCAGACACGTGAACAGTGTATGATCAGCCACGTGATTAGTGCATGATAGCCACATGATCATTGCATGATAGCCACGTGATCAGTGCATGATCAGCCAGGTGATCAGTGAATGATTGCTACGTGATCAGTTCATGATTACTTACGTGATCTGTGCATGACCAGGCAGGTGATCAGTGTATGATCAGCCACGTGAACAGTGCATGATAGCCACGTGATCAGTGCATGATCAGTCTCGTGATCAGTGCATTATCAGTCACGTGATAAGTGGATGATCAGCCACGTGATCAGTGCATGATCAGCCACATGATCAGTGCATGATCAATTACGTGATCAGTGCATGATCAGTCACGTGACCAGTATATGGTAGCTAGGTGATCATTGCATGATCAGCCACGTGAGCCGTGCATGAGAGCCACAAGATCAGTGCATGATCAGCCACGTGAGCAGTGCATGATAGCCACGTGATAAGTGCATGATCAATCACGTGATCAGTACATGATCAGTCAACTGAACAGTGTATGATCATTTACGTGATCTGAGCATGATCAGTCACGTGACCAGTATATGGTAGCTACGTGAACATTGCATGACCAGGCAGGTGAGAAGTGCATGATAGCCACGTGATGTGTGCATGATCAGTTACGTGAGCAGAGTATGATCAGCCACGTGATCAGTGCATGAGTGCCACGTGATCAGTGCATGATCAGTCACGTGATCAGTGCATGATCAGTCACGTGATCAGTGCATGATCAGTCACGTGATCAGTGCATGATCAGCCACATGATCAGTGCATGATCAATTACGTCATCAGTGCATGATCAGTCACGTGACCAGTACATGGTAGCTGCCTGATGATTGCATGATCATCCAAGTTAGCAGTGCATGATAGCCACGTGATCAGTGCATGATCAGTCACGGGATCAGTGCATGATTATTCACGTGTTCAGTGCATGATCAGCCACGTGATCAGTGCATGATCAACTACGTGATCAGTGCATGATCAGTCACGTGACCAGTACATGGTAGCTACGTGATCATTGCATGATCAGCCACGTGAGCAGTGCATGATAGCCACGTGATAAGTGCATGATCACTCACGTGATCAGTACATGATCAGTCAACTGAACAGTGCATGATCATTTACGTGATCTGAGCATGATCAGTCACGTGACCAGTATATGGTAGCTACGTGAACATTGCATGACCAGCCAGGTGAGAAGGGCATGATAGCCACGTGATGTGTGCATGATCAGTTACGTGAGCAGAGTATGATCAGACACGTGATCAGTGCATGAGTGCCACGTGATCAGTGCATGATCAGTCACGTGATCAGTGCATGATCAGTCACGTGATCAGTGCATGATCAGCCACATGATCAGTGCATGATCAATTACGTCATCAGTGCATGATCAGTCACGTGACCAGTACATGGTAGCTGCCTGATGATTGCATGATCATCCAAGTTAGCAGTGCATGATAGCCACGTGATCAGTGCATGATCAGTCACGGGATCAGTGCATGATTATTCACGTGTTCAGTGCATGATCAGCCACGTGATCAGTGCATAATCAGTCACGGGATCAGTGCATGATTATTCACGTGTTCAGTGCCGGATCAGCCACGTGATCAGTGCATGATCAACTACGTGATCAGTGCATGATCAGTCACGTGACCAGTACATTGTAGCTACGTGATCATTGCATGATCAGCCAAGTGAGCAGTGCATGATCAGCCACATGATCAGTGCATGATCAATTACGTCATCAGTGCATGATCAGTCCCGTGACCAGTACATGGTAGCTGCGTGATCAGTGTATGACCAGGCAAGTGATCAGTGCATGATAGCCCCGTGATCAATGCATGATCAGTCACCTGATCAGTGCATGATCAGTCACGTGATCAGTGCATGATCAGCCACATGATCAGTGCATGATCAATTACGTCATCAGTGCATGATCAGTCACGTGACCAGTACATGGTAGCTGCGTGATCATTGCATGATCAGCCAAGTTATCAGTGCATGACAGCCACGTGATCAGTGCATGATCAGTCACGTGACCAGTACATGGTTGCTACGTGATCATTGCATGATCAGCCACGTGAGCAGTGCATGATAGCCACGTGATAAGTGCATGATCACTCACGTGATCAGTACATGATCAGTCAACTGAACAGTGCATGATCATTTACGTGATCTGAGCATGATCCGTCACGTGACCAGTATATGGTAGCTACGTGAACATTGCATGACCAGCCAGGTGAGAAGTGCATGATAGCCACGTGATGTGTGCATGATCAGTTACGTGAGCAGAGTATGATCAGCCACGTGATCAGTGCATGAGTGCCACGTGATCAGTGCATGATCAGTCACATGACAGGTGTGTGGTAAGCCACGTGAACAATGCATGTTCAGCCACGTGATCAATGCATGATATCCACGTGATCAGTGCATGATCAGTTACATGAACAGTGTATGTTCAGCCACGTGAGCAGTGCATGGTCAGACACGTGAACAGTGTATGATCAGTCACGTAACCAGTACATGGTAGCTACGTGATCATTGCATGATCAGCCATGTGATCTGTGCATGATAGCCACATGATCACTGCATGATAGCCACGTGATCAATGCATGATCAGTCACGTGATCAGTGCATGATCAGCCACGTAATCAGTGCATGATGAGGCACGTGATCAGTATGACCAGTCAAGTGATCAGTGCCTGATAGCCACGTGATCAGTGCATGATCAGTCAGGTGATCAGTGCATGATCAGCCACGTGATCAGTGCATGATCAATTACGTGATCAGTGCATGATCAGTCACGTGACCAGTACATGGTTGCTATGTGAGCATTGCATGATCAGCCACGTGAGCAGTGCATGATAGCCACGTGATAAGTGCATGATCACTCACGTGATCAGTACATGATCAGTCAACTGAACAGTGCATGATCATTTACGTGATCTGAGCATGATCAGTCACGTGACCAGTATATGGTAGCTACGTGAACATTGCATGACCAGCCAGGTGAGAAGTGCATGATAGCCACGTGATGTGTGCATGATCAGTTACGTGAGCAGAGTATGATCAGCCACGTGATCAGTGCATGAGTGCCACGTGATCAGTGCATGATCAGTCACGTGATCAGTGCATGATCAGTCACGTGATCAGTGCATGATCAGCCACATGATCAGTGCATGATCAATTACGTCATCAGTGCATGATCAGTCACGTGACCAGTATATGGTAGCTGCCTGATGATTGCATGATCATCCAAGTTAGCAGTGCATGATAGCCACGTGATCAGTGCATGATCAGTCACGGGATCAGTGCATGATTATTCTCGTGTTCAGTGCATGATCAGCCACGTGATCAGTGCATGATCAGTCACGGGATCAGTACATTGTAGCTACGTGATCATTGCATGATCAGCCAAGTGAGCAGTGCATGATCAGCCACATGATCAGTGCCTGATCAATTACGTCATCAGTGCATGATCAGTCACGTGACCAGTACATGGTAGCTGCGTGATCAGTGTATGACCAGCCAAGTGATCAGTGCATGATAGCCCCGTGATCAATGCATGATCAGTCACCTGATCAGTGCATGATCAGTCACGTGATCAGTGCATGATCAGCCACATGATCAGTGCATGATCAATTACGTCATCAGTGCATGATCAGTCACGTGACCAGTACATGGTAGCTGCGTGATCATTGCATGATCAGCCAAGTTAGCAGTGCATGACAGCCACGTGATCAGTGCATGATCAGTCACGTGATCAGTGCATGATTATTCACGTGTTCATTGCATGATCAGCCACGTGATCAGTGCATGATCAATTACGTGATCAGTGCATGATCAGTCACGTGACCAGTACATGGTTGCTACGTGATCATTGCATGATCAGCCACGTGAGCAGTGCATGATAGCCACGTGATAAGTGCATGATCACTCACGTGATCAATACATGATCAGTCAACTGAACAGTGCATGATCATTTACGTGATCTGAGCATGATCAGTCACGTGACCAGTATATGGTAGCTACGTGAACATTGCATGACCAGCCAGGTGAGAAGTGCATGATAGCCACGTGATGTGTGCATGATCAGTCACGTGATCAGTGCATGATCAGTCACGTTATCAGTGCATGATCAGCCACATGATCAGTGCATGATCAATTACGTCATCAGTGCATGATCAGTCACGTGACCAGTACATGGTAGCTGCCTGATGATTGCATGATCATCCAAGTTAGCAGTGCATGATAGCCACGTGATCAGTGCATGATCAGTCACGGGATCAGTGCATGATTATTCACGTGTTCAGTGCATGATCAGCCACGTGATCAGTGCATGATCAGTCACGGGATCAGTACATTGTAGCTACGTGATCATTGCATGATCAGCCAAGTGAGCAGTGCATGATCAGCCACATGATCAGTGCCTGATCAATTACGTCATCAGTGCATGATCAGTCACGTGACCAGTACATGGTAGCTGCGTGATCAGTGTATGACCAGCCAAGTGATCAGTGCATGATAGCCCCGTGATCAATGCATGATCAGTCACCTGATCAGTGCATGATCAGTCACGTGATCAGTGCATGATCAGCCACATGATCAGTGCATGATCAATTACGTCATCAGTGCATGATCAGTCACGTGACCAGTACATGGTAGCTGCGTGATCATTGCATGATCAGCCAAGTTAGCAGTGCATGACAGCCACGTGATCAGTGCATGATCAGTCACGTGATCAGTGCATGATTATTCACGTGTTCAGTGCATGATCAGCCACGTGATCAGTGCATGATTATTCACGTGTTCAGTGCATGATCAGCCACGTGATCAGTGCATGATCAATTACGTGATCAGTGCATGAATCAGTCACGTGACCAGTACATGGTTGCTACGTGATCATTGCATGATCAGCCACGTGAGCAGTGCATGATAGCCACGTGATAAGTGCATGATCACTCACGTGATCAATACATGATCAGTCAACTGAACAGTGCATGATCATTTACGTGATCTGAGCATGATCAGTCACGTGACCAGTATATGGTAGCTATGTGAACATTGCATGACCAGCCAGGTGAGAAGGGCATGATAGCCACGTGATGTGTGCATGATCAGTTACGTGAGCAGAGTATGATCAGCCACGTGATCAGTGCATGAGTGCCACGTGATCAGTGCATGATCAGTCACGTGATCAGTGCATGATCAGTCACGTGATCAGTGCATGATCAGCCACATGATCAGTGCATGATCAATTACGTCATCAGTGCATGATCAGTCACGTGACCAGTACATGGTAGCTGCCTGATGATTGCATGATCATCCAAGTTAGCAGTGCATGATAGCCACGTGATCAGTGCATGATCAGTCACGGGATCAGTGCATGATTATTCACGTGTTCAGTGCATGATCAGCCACGTGATCAGTGCATAATCAGTCACGGGATCAGTGCATGATTATTCACGTGTTCAGTGCAGGATCAGCCACGTGATCAGTGCATGATCAACTACGTGATCAGTGCATGATCAGTCACGTGACCAGTACATTGTAGCTACGTGATCATTGCATGATCAGCCAAGTGAGCAGTGCATGATCAGCCACATGATCAGTGCATGATCAATTACGTCATCAGTGCATGATCAGTCCCGTGACCGGTACATGGTAGCTGCGTGATCAGTGTATGACCAGGCAAGTGATCAGTGCATGATAGCCCCGTGATCAATGCATGATCAGTCACCTGATCAGTGCATGATCAGTCACGTGATCAGTGCATGATCAGCCACATGATCAGTGCATGATCAATTACGTCATCAGTGCATGATCAGTCACGTGACCAGTACATGGTAGCTGCGTGATCATTGCATGATCAGCCAAGTTATCAGTGCATGACAGCCACGTGATCAGTGCATGATCAGTCACGTGACCAGTACATGGTTGCTACGTGATCATTGCATGATCAGCCACGTGAGCAGTGCATGATAGCCACGTGATAAGTGCATGATCACTCACGTGATTAGTACATGATCAGTCAACTGAACAGTGCATGATCATTTACGTGATCTGAGCATGATCCGTCACGTGACCAGTATATGGTAGCTACGTGAACATTGCATGACCAGCCAGGTGAGAAGTGCATGATAGCCACGTGATGTGTGCATGATCAGTTACGTGAGCAGAGTATGATCAGCCACGTGATCAGTGCATGAGTGCCACGTGATCAGTGCATGATCAGTCACATGACAGGTGTGTGGTAAGCCACGTGAACAATGCATGTTCAGCCACGTGATCAATGCATGATATCCACGTGATCAGTGCATGATCAGTTACATGAACAGTGTATGTTCAGCCACGTGAGCAGTGCATGGTCAGACACGTGAACAGTGTATGATCAGTCACGTAACCAGTACATGGTAGCTACGTGATCATTGCATGATCAGCCATGTGATCTGTGCATGATAGCCACATGATCACTGCATGATAGCCACGTGATCAATGCATGATCAGTCACGTGATCAGTGCATGATCAGCCACGTAATCAGTGCATGATGAGGCACGTGATCAGTATGACCAGTCAAGTGATCAGTGCCTGATAGCCACGTGATCAGTGCATGATCAGTCAGGTGATCAGTGCATGATCAGCCACGTGATCAGTGCATGATCAATTACGTGATCAGTGCATGATCAGTCACGTGACCAGTACATGGTTGCTATGTGAGCATTGCATGATCAGCCACGTGAGCAGTGCATGATAGCCACGTGATAAGTGCATGATCACTCACGTGATCAGTACATGATCAGTCAACTGAACAGTGCATGATCATTTACGTGATCTGAGCATGATCAGTCACGTGACCAGTATATGGTAGCTACGTGAACATTGCATGACCAGCCAGGTGAGAAGTGCATGATAGCCACGTGATGTGTGCATGATCAGTTACGTGAGCAGAGTATGATCAGCCACGTGATCAGTGCATGAGTGCCACGTGATCAGTGCATGATCAGTCACGTGATCAGTGCATGATCAGTCACGTGATCAGTGCATGATCAGCCACATGATCAGTGCATGATCAATTACGTCATCAGTGCATGATCAGTCACGTGACCAGTACATGGTAGCTGCCTGATGATTGCATGATCATCCAAGTTAGCAGTGCATGATAGCCACGTGATCAGTGCATGATCAGTCACGGGATCAGTGCATGATTATTCTCGTGTTCAGTGCATGATCAGCCACGTGATCAGTGCATGATCAGTCACGGGATCAGTACATTGTAGCTACGTGATCATTGCATGATCAGCCAAGTGAGCAGTGCATGATCAGCCACATGATCAGTGCCTGATCAATTACGTCATCAGTGCATGATCAGTCACGTGACCAGTACATGGTAGCTGCGTGATCAGTGTATGACCAGCCAAGTGATCAGTGCATGATAGCCCCGTGATCAATGCATGATCAGTCACCTGATCAGTGCATGATCAGTCACGTGATCAGTGCATGATCAGCCACATGATCAGTGCATGATCAATTACGTCATCAGTGCATGATCAGTCACGTGACCAGTACATGGTAGCTGCGTGATCATTGCATGATCAGCCAAGTTAGCAGTGCATGACAGCCACGTGATCAGTGCATGATCAGTCACGTGATCAGTGCATGATTATTCACGTGTTCAGTGCATGATCAGCCACGTGATCAGTGCATGATCAATTACGTGATCAGTGCATGATCAGTCACGTGACCAGTACATGGTTGCTACGTGATCATTGCATGATCAGCCACGTGAGCAGTGCATGATAGCCACGTGATAAGTGCATGATCACTCACGTGATCAATACATGATCAGTCAACTGAACAGTGCATGATCATTTACGTGATCTGAGCATGATCAGTCACGTGACCAGTATATGGTAGCTACGTGAACATTGCATGACCAGCCAGGTGAGAAGTGCATGATAGCCACGTGATGTGTGCATGATCAGTTACGTGAGCAGAGTATGATCAGCCACGTGATCAGTGCATGAGTGCCACGTGATCAGTGCATGATCAGTCACGTGATCAGTGCATGATCAGTCACGTGATCAGTGCATGATCAGCAACATGATCAGTGCATGATCAATTACGTCATCAGTGCATGATCAGTCACGTGACCAGTACATGGTAGCTGCCTGATGATTGCATGATCATCCAAGTTAGCAGTGCATGATAGCCACGTGATCAGTGCATGATCAGTCACGGGATCAGTGCATGATTATTCACCTGTTCAGTGCATGATCAGCCACGTGATCAGTGCATGATCAGTCACGGGATCAGTACATTGTAGCTACGTGATCATTGCATGATCAGCCAAGTGAGCAGTGCATGATCAGCCACATGATCAGTGCCTGATCAATTACGTCATCAGTGCATGATCAGTCACGTGACCAGTACATGGTAGCTGCGTGATCAGTGTATGACCAGCCAAGTGATCAGTGCATGATAGCCCCGTGATCAATGCATGATCAGTCACCTGATCAGTGCATGATCAGTCACGTGATCAGTGCATGATCAGCCACATGATCAGTGCATGATCAATTACGTCATCAGTGCATGATCAGTCACGTGACCAGTACATGGTAGATGCGTGATCATTGCATGATCAGCCAAGTTAGCAGTGCATGACAGCCACGTGATCAGTGCATGATCAGTCACGTGATCAGTGCATGATTATTCACGTGTTCAGTGCATGATCAGCCACGTGATCAGTGCATGATTATTCACGTGTTCAGTGCATGATCAGCCACGTGATCAGTGCATGATCAATTACGTGATCAGTGCATGATCAGTCACGTGACCAGTACATGGTTGCTACGTGATCATTGCATGATCAGCCACGTGAGCAGTGCATGATAGCCACGTGATAAGTGCATGATCACTCACGTGATCAATACATGATCAGTCAACTGAACAGTGCATGATCATTTACGTGATCTGAGCATGATCAGTCACGTGACCAGTATATGGTAGCTACGTGAACATTGCATGACCAGCCAGGTGAGAAGGGCATGATAGCCACGTGATGTGTGCATGATCAGTTACGTGAGCAGAGTATGATCAGCCACGTGATCAGTGCATGAGTGCCACGTGATCAGTGCATGATCAGTCACGTGATCAGTGCATGATCAGTCACGTGATCAGTGCATGATCAGCCACATGATCAGTGCATGATCAATTACGTCATCAGTGCATGATCAGTCACGTGACCAGTACATGGTAGCTGCCTGATGATTGCATGATCATCCAAGTTAGCAGTGCATGATAGCCACGTGATCAGTGCATGATCAGTCACGGGATCAGTGCATGATTATTCACGTGTTCAGTGCATGATCAGCCACGTGATCAGTGCATAATCAGTCACGGGATCAGTGCATGATTATTCACGTGTTCAGTGCAGGATCAGCCACGTGATCAGTGCATGATCAACTACGTGATCAGTGCATGATCAGTCACGTGACCAGTACATTGTAGCTACGTGATCATTGCATGATCAGCCAAGTGAGCAGTGCATGATCAGCCACATGATCAGTGCATGATCAATTACGTCATCAGTGCATGATCAGTCCCGTGACCAGTACATGGTAGCTGCGTGATCAGTGTATGACCAGCCAAGTGATCAGTGCATGATAGCCCCGTGATCAATGCATGATCAGTCACCTGATCAGTGCATGATCAGTCACGTGATCAGTGCATGATCAGCCACATGATCAGTGCATGATCAATTACGTCATCAGTGCATGATCAGTCACGTGACAGTACATGGTAGCTGCGTGATCATTGCATGATCAGCCAAGTTATCAGTGCATGACAGCCACGTGATCAGTGCATGATCAGTCACGTGACCAGTACATGGTTGCTACGTGATCATTGCATGATCAGCCACGTGAGCAGTGCATGATAGCCACGTGATAAGTGCATGATCACTCACGTGATTAGTACATGATCAGTCAACTGAACAGTGCATGATCATTTACGTGATCTGAGCATGATCCGTCACGTGACCAGTATATGGTAGCTACGTGAACATTGCATGACCAGCCAGGTGAGAAGTGCATGATAGCCACGTGATGTGTGCATGATCAGTTACGTGAGCAGAGTATGATCAGCCACGTGATCAGTGCATGAGTGCCACGTGATCAGTGCATGATCAGTCACGTGACAGGTGTGTGGTAAGCCACGTGAACAATGCATGTTCAGCCACGTGATCAATGCATGATATCCACGTGATCAGTGCATGATCAGTTACATGAACAGTGTATGATCAGCCACGTGAGCAGTGCATGGTCAGACCACGTGAACAGTGTATGATCAGTCACGTAACCAGTATATGGTAGCTACGTGATCATTGCATGATCAGCCATGTGATCTGTGCATGATAGCCACATGATCACTGCATGATAGCCACGTGATCAGTGCATGATCAGTCACGTGATCAGTGCATGATCAGCCACGTAATCAGTGCATGACGAGGCACGTGATCAGTATGACCATCAAGTGATCAGTGCCTGATAGCCACGTGATCAGTGCATGATCAGTCACGTGATCAGTGCATGATCAGCCACGTGATCAGTGCATGACGAGGCACGTGATCTGTATGACCAGTCAAGTGATCAGTGCATGATAGCCACGTGATCAGTGCATGATCAGCCATGTGATCAGTGCATGATCAGTCACGTGATCAGTGCATGGTCAGTCACGTGATCAGTGCATGATCATCCACGTGATCAGTGCATGTGGAGTCATGTACTCAATGCATGATAGCGCCGTAATCAGTGCACGATCAGCTCCCGTGATGAGTGTATGATCAGCCAAGTTATCAGTGCAAGATAGCTACGTGAATCAGTGCATGATCAGTCACATGATCAGTGCATGATCAGCCCCGTCACCAGTGCATGATATCCACGTGAGCAGTGCATACAATTACGTGATCAGTGCATGCACAATCACGTGATCAGTGCATGAGAGCCACGTGTACAGTGAATGATCAGTCACGTGATACGTGTGTGAACAACCACGTGATCAGTGCATGACATCCCAGGTGATCAGTGCATGAAAGCCACGTGATCACTTCATGAATAGTCACGTCATCTGTGCATGACCAGGCACGTGATCAGTGTATGATCAGCCACGTGAACAGTGCATGATAGCACGTGATCAGTGCATGATATCCAGGTGATCAGTGCATGATAGCCACATGGTCACTTCATGAGTAGTCACGTCGTCTGTGCATGATCAGTCACGTGATCAGTGTATGATCAGCCACGTGAACAGTGGCATGATAGCCACGTGATCAGTGCATGATCAGTCTCATGAACAGTGCATGATCAGTCACTCGATCAGTGGTATGATCAGCCACGTGAGTAGTGAATGATCAATTACGTGATCAGGGCATGATCAGTCACGTGACCAGTACATGTTAGCTACGTGATCATTGCAGGATCAGCCACGTGAGCCACTGCATGATAGACACGTGATCAGTGCATGATCAGCTACGTGAGCAGTGTATGGTCAGCCACGTGATCAGTGCATCATCAGACACGTGAACAGTGTATGATCAGCCACGTGATTAGTGCATGATAGCCACATGATCATTGCATGATAGCCACGTGATCAGTGCATGATCAGCCAGGTGATCAGTGAATGATTGCTACGTGATCAGTTCATGATTACTTACGTGATCTGTGCATGACCAGGCAGGTGATCAGTGTATGATCAGCCACGTGAACAGTGCATGATAGCCACGTGATCAGTGCATGATCAGTCTCGTGATCAGTGCATTATCAGTCACGTGATAAGTGGATGATCAGCCACGTGATCAGTGCATGATCAGCCACATGATCAGTGCATGATCAATTACGTGATCAGTGCATGATCAGTCACGTGACCAGTATATGGTAGCTAGGTGATCATTGCATGATCAGCCACGTGAGCCGTGCATGAGAGCCACAAGATCAGTGCATGATCAGTCACGTGAATCAGTGCATGATCACTCCGTGAACAGAGTGCATGATAAGTCACCTGATCAGGTGCATGATCAATTACGTGATCAGTGCATGATCACTCATGTGACCAGTACATTGTAGCTACGTGATCATTGCATGAACAGCCGCGTGAGCAGTTCATGATAGCCACGTGATCAGTGCATGATCTGTTCACATGATCAGTGTATGATCATCCGGGTGATCAGTGCATTGGCAGTCATGTGATCAGTGCATGATATAGACGTGATCAGTGCATGATCAGTCTCGTGATCAGTGTATGATCAACCACGTGATCAGTGCACGATAGCCAGGTAATGAGTGCATGATAGCCAGATGATCAGTGCATTATCAGTCACGTGATCAGTGTATGATCAGCCAAGAAATCAGTGCATGATAGCCAACAGATCAGTGGATGATCAGTCACGTGATCAGTGCATGGTCAGTCACGTGATCATTGCATGATCAGTCACGTGACAGGTGTGTGGTAAGCCACGTTAACAATGCATATTCAGCCACGTGATCAATGCATAATATCCACGTGATAAGTGCATGATCAGTTACATGAACAGTGCATGATCAGCCACATGAGCAGTGCATGTGGAGTCATGTAGACAATGCATGACAGTGCCGTGATCAGTGCACGATCAGGCACATGCACCTTATCACGTAATTGTATGCACCTGCTCACTGGTTATCATGCACTGATTGACTGAGCTGATCATGCACTGATACGTGCTATCTTTTCACTGATCACGGCTGATCATACACTCATCACCTGGA